>NW_015646359.1:88862-91802 GCF_001515625.1 Sinocyclocheilus rhinocerous | reverse complement strand
TATATATATATATATATATATATATATGAATATAACAAGTAAGAATATATAGTAGAATATAAAAGCAAATAAATCTTAATACAGATTAACCCACTGTTAAAATAATTAAAAAATAAACTGTTAACTGTCATAATATATTAACACAGATAAATGAATGATAGAAAAAAGGGAAAATTTTACTATACTACCGTGCAAAAGTTTGGGGTTAGTAAAATTTTTATTATTTTTAAAGAAATTAACAGTTTTATTCCGCAAAGGACAAATTAAATTGATCAATGTTAAAGAAACATTGTATTTCAACTAAATGATGTTCTTTTGAACTATTAAGCTGCACAATGTTAATGTTTTCAACATTAATAATAATAATAAGAAATGTTTCTTGAGCAGCAAATCACCATATTAGAATGATTTCTGAAGGATCATGTGACATTTATACATTTTTAATATATATGTTTTAAAAATATTTAATATAAATGTAATATAAAAAGCCAGTTACAATAAATTGAAATAATATATTACAATACTATTGTTTTACTGTATTTTCAACGTTGGTAAGTTTCTGCACCAAATTAGTATTAGAGAATGATTTCTGAAGGATCATGTGGAATTTTTACATTTAACCATTTTTTAAAATACATGTTTTAAAATATATTTAATACATAATATTAAAACATATTACAATAGAAAACAGTTGCTTATTACAATATATTACAATATTACTATTTTACTATATTTTTGATCAAATGACAACAGTATTGGTGAGCATCATAGACTTTTTAAAAACATTAAAAAATCTTACCAACCTAATTTTTTAATGGTATTGCATATCATATGTAGTACCAAAATAGTAAACAGAATACATTTTCATCTAATTAAAATATACCACTTCCCACAGTGTATGTGTGGGTATTTGTGCTTAAATACAATGCCAGCTATGCTAATGCTAAAATGCAACTGTGATTCAAAACTCCATTAATGCAGCCACCATCTTGTTAATACAACAAGTGATTTACTTTTATGCCTGCTAAATATAGATAGAAAACGTCCTATCTACTTGAATGTTGTTATGCACAATTTCAAATCACCAATAAAATCTGACAAATTGGTATAAATTGCTTCTTTAGCTAAAATAAATAAATAAATGAAAAATGAATAAAATAATGGATCGCTCCTCATAAAGGAAATTCCAAGTTATTTATTTGTTCCATGTTCGTTGTGCTTCATTAGAAAGTAGTTGCCCATGCAGACAGTAAACAGTTCAGAGTTTGGAGCAGAGTCTTCTGGGATCAATAAGGAGTTAAATGCTTGAGGAGTTAAATGATTCAAAGTGCCTGAGAAAAATTTTAAAGAGGGACCTCGAGAATGACCACTCATTATTCTGTCAGTCAGAGCAACGATAGCTCTGTGCTAATTAGGGATTCTGTGTGCTGGTGGTTTCTCTCAGAGGAACCCGCTAATGAAGGAAGTGACACGTGCATGAGCTCTCACTGCGTCACACTAGAAGCTGTCAATCGTTGCGATCTCTTCTGGTCAAGAGACGCATGGCTGCTCTGAGATTTAGCTCTGGTCCATAAGGGTGTTTTAAAATGTTACTGCCAGTTAAATTATGGCTTCTTGACCATTGCACATTATTAGTCTCTATGATATGCTCCTACAGGGTAGCTACAGAGCTAAGAGTTAACTTATTTTCTTTATCTGCATACGCTCCATTAGGTGACTCCAGATCTGGTCGCTTCATTGAACAGCATTCACATCTCTGCATAATAAATATCTAATTTGATAGATTGGAACACTACTTTGTTTCCAAGTTTGGATGATACTTTACTCTTGGGAAAAGTGTAAATTAGGAGAAATATTATTTATGCTGAATTCTGTTATACTTAGAAAGTAAAAAAAAAAAAAAAAACTCACCAGAACAAAAATGGTTGTCAAATAATAATGTAGTACTTTCTCCTGTTTTATTGTTGGTTTCCTCTTTTCTGATCATTTGGAATGAAGATAAAAAGACAAAAAAAAAAACATGCAAATAAGTTCAAACATCAATTCAATATCTATTATTTCCTGAATATTATGACATTCAAGCGGGCCGCCCCCTGGTGACGTCATAATATGCTAATTAGATGAGTATATTTACACCCCACATAAACTTTCGGTCATGCCCAACATTTTTCTAATTTACATTAGATCTCTATCTTTAAGCCCTTTCAAGCCATAAGCTTTTGAAATCTTGATGTCAAAGTCCAGCATTTTTCCAAAAAAAACCTGGCGCCTAAAGGGTTAATTTTGTTGTATTTTGTCATTTATGAATTTCAAATGCAAAGCTGCATTGTAATATATAAAGTCAAAATTTTGAAAAAATGACCCAGCACTCTTTTAATAATCATACACCATATGGCACCGTTATTAATGTTGAAATGCTTGCTTCACATAACACAATTTATCTTCCACCATTTGGTTGCAAGGATACTGCCTTGTTAACAGTCAAAAATAATGGTAGCATTGTCATTCCGTTTTATATATATATACAGTCATGGCCAAACGTTTTGGCAGTGACAAATTTTCTGTTTTGCAAAGTTTGCTGCTTCGGTATTTGTAGATTATTTTTCCACATGTCTATGGTATACTGAAAAACAATGATTAGCATATCATAAGGTTTAACACTAGAACCGCCACGGGGTAAATTTTACCCGTGGCTGTTTTTCAAATGTACATAACAGATTTAAAATAAAACATTCAAGTTTCCCAGTCATTGACTTTTACTAAAATTATGTAATTTACAATCCAATGTTGTTAAAAATAATTTAGATGAAACCAGATCAAAAAACAGGGCATTTATACCTAGCGCCAGTGGGTCAAATTTTCCCGCTATATAATGCATGTATTTTCGCGCTGTCATTTTCTTGCCGCTTATGTTTTAACATTGTACATTTCTAGGCAACG
>NW_015646359.1:88543-88843 GCF_001515625.1 Sinocyclocheilus rhinocerous | reverse complement strand
TTTGGTTTAATTATTTAATTTTTGTCTTGCCATATCGTTTATTGTTCGCTACTGTGTTGCCATTCTAGTCTGGCCATTTCCTGAAGAAAAAAAAAAAATCCGATCTGATGTAATGAATAAAACCATTTTTTTGATTACGCAAAGTTTAATGGTGTTGTTCTCTTATTCAAATTATAAATGATAAAACTAAACAAATTAATAAATATTTAGGTGAAGCTGTGTGCTTGAATTTGTCATCACATCATCCTATGCAGTGTGGTGAATTAGTATTGTTCATTATTGTCTATAGGCTATTTTAGT
>NW_015646359.1:87804-88315 GCF_001515625.1 Sinocyclocheilus rhinocerous | reverse complement strand
AACTAAACAAATTAATAAATATTTAGGAGAAGTTGTGCGCTTGAATTTGTCATCACATCATCCTATGCAGTGTGGTGAATTATTATTGCTCATTATTGTCTATATGCTGTTTTAGTAATTTAAATAGCATGGGTTATCTTATCTTAATATATTGATTAATGACATTGTATTATACTATTACATCACCCAAATATTTAGGCTTCTACCTTCTAATTTCTGTTGTCAGTGCAGACTTTTTTTTTTTTAGCTTAGGCTACTGACGTTATGGATTAGTGTAGCCTGCATTAAAAAGTCTTGAACATAAAACAACAGGATAAAAATATAGTTGATGACTAAACATAATCATTGCATGACTCTAGACACTTCTTTGTTAAGACAGTGGCATAATGCAGTGAAATAATATGTTCTTTAGCCATATAAATACAGCTGTCATGTGCGTGGGTAAAATTTACCCGCTGGCGCTTTTAGGTATACAGCGACCTCTGGCGGTTCTAGTGTTAAAGGCTTTTAT
>NW_015646359.1:87551-87772 GCF_001515625.1 Sinocyclocheilus rhinocerous | reverse complement strand
ATAACCTCTGCAATTCGCTTTGGCATGCTGGATATTAGCTTCTGGGCCAAATCCTGACTGATGGCGATCCATTCTTGCCTTATTAGTTCTCAGAGTTGATCATAATTTGTGGGCTTTTGCTTGTCCACTCGCCTTTTGAGGATTGACCACAGGTTCTCTATGGGATTGAGATCCGGGGAGTTGCCTGGCCACGGATACAACATTTCAATGTAATGATCTCC
>NW_015646359.1:78288-86421 GCF_001515625.1 Sinocyclocheilus rhinocerous | reverse complement strand
TCATCAGAGAAAATAACTTTGCACCAGTCTTCTGCTGTCCAATCCTTGTACTTCCTGCAGATTTTTCTTGGAGAGAAGTGGCTTCTTTGCTGCCCTTCTTGACACCAGGCTGTTGTCCAAAAGTCTTGGCCTCACTGTGTGTGCAGATGCGATCACACCAACCTGCTGCCATTCCTGAGCAAGCTCTGCACGGGTGGTGACACGATTCCGTACCTGACTCCTCAGGAGGAGACATTCCTGGTGCTTGCTGGACACTCTGGGACGTCCTAAAGACTTCTTCACTGAAGTCGAACCTCTCTCCTTGAAGTTCTTGATGATCCGGTAAATGGTTCTTTCAGGTGCAATATTCTTTGTAGCAATTTCCTTGATTGTGAGGCTATTTTGATGCAAAGCGATGATGGCTGCAACGTGTTTCTTTAATCGTTGCCTGGGTTGCGTACGTATATGTGGGGCGGAGCTATCAAAATAGGGGCAAGACCCTTTTTGGGTAGGGGCGTGTTTGTTTTGGTGATTTCAAATATCAACATTGGCTACCAGAAATCACTTACTCTGCCTTTAACAGGAATATCACACACTCTTAACTTGCTGTAAAGTTGCTTTGCAATGATTTGTATCGTGAAAAGCGCTGTACAAATAAACTTGACTTGACTTGACTTGACACTTAACTTTAGATGAAATGCAGCATAAGCACAATTTTACCTGACCAATTAGAGACAATAGCCCATTAAGCCCCACCCACTACAAATCCGATTCATTGTAATCACCATTCGCCAGTCATTTACGCACACACAGAAGGAGAGCAATAGAAAGAGAGCTTATCATGCAGTACAAATGATGCAGAATAAACCCTTTTCTTCCCCCTCAGCAGCACACAAGCCTGGTGACATGAAACGGATGAGCCAAAACAGTGAGTAAACTCTATAGTGTGAAATCCATAAAGCGCTTAGAGGACATGGTTCATAATGGAGAACTACAGAGGTGAGATCTCCGTGTTTATCTGAGGGTTTCTGCAGCGGCAGGTAATGATACATGCATCTGTTATGTGCCAGAACAGAGGCCTTTCATAGTGGCAACTTTTCAGAACCTACAGCACTAACATATTGAAGCGAGTGTAAGTAAAATCTGTGAGGGCACGCTCACACGACATGGTGCCAAAAGCAGTAGCGAAATATCAGCACAGGCGTACATGGGGTAGAGCTGTGAATGAATGAGTTTGCAGCTGAAATTGTATTAATTAGTCACTAACTCAATGGGGAGTAATGACATGAAAAAATAAACACAATCTCACTGCAGCTGGCCTCTTCATCAAAAAAAAAAAAAAACATACCAAAACAAGATGCATAGCAGTATAGCAGTGCAAATTATGGGTAAATATGATTTTAAGTATCATTAAAGCTAAAATCAAAGGTATTCATATTAAAATATTGTAAGGGTCAAACAGAAAAACAGAAAATGTGAATAATTAGAAATAAATACGATGAATAGATATAATAAAGATGAATACAACAACAATAATAATAAATAATAAATATTGAATATATCTGCAATACCTGGTATAGTTCAACACACTCAAACGGATTTCAATAAAAGTAAAAAGATTTAATAAAAAAGATGAAATATTCATCATAAATGTATAGAATAATGGAATATGGAAAATAAGCAGAAAATAAAAATGCCTGATTATAAAAGTATATGATATATTAAGGATATAACATACAGTATACAGTATTAAGGATTTGCATTAACGGTACACATTCAAATGTATAATTATCAAGGCTTCCAATTTAACTTGTTTAATTAGATTAGACACATTTTAATATATATATATATATATATATATATATACGGTTCTCTAGTGCTGTTAAATTAAGTCATATTATTATAGATTGCTGACTAAATTAGCATTAGCTTTTAACACATCAGCAGTTGGGCTGAAGACGAGGTGGCCCTGATACACTTGTGCCTGTGGGTTACAAAAAGAGCACAGTTCTTTTTCATTATCTGACTGGCCTCCCTACGGGCACAAACACAGTGGGAAATAAATATATAAACACCCACTCGAATCATATTAAACTCAGTCACACTGGTGCTGCATAATATAAAATACCTTCCAGCACTTAAACACTATAAAAACTTCTTGAGGTTTCTTGAGGCAGATTGTGTTAAATTGTTCATGGTGTGATGTTACTGATTCATAGTAAAACTGTAAAACTAAAACCATTTGAGAGGAAAGCCTTATGAGATTACTACTTTGTTCACATAATTCCTAAAATCAACAGATTAAACAAAAAAATAACATTTCAAATACTCAGTGGAGGGTATTTAACACGTTTTCTTTATCAGGAATAAACAGAGGTTTAAAATATTTCACAGATTTTCATAGAATCAGCAAACGAAGATATTGCCTTTATGATCTCCATACAAACCTCAAGAAAAAATATATAATCACCTCATAAATATATATATATAATCAGTCATAAATGTCATGTCACTAATTTCTTCACAGAGCCACAGGAAAATCATGCCATGACAACACTAATCAACGGCTGACACCACAAGAATTCTGAGTCCCAAACCTTTAAAAAATAAATAAATAAAACAAAATAAAATAAAATAAAAACCACCTCTCTGCTCTTCTCTTGAATGAGCTGCCAACCTAAAATAAAATAATAGAATAAAATAAAACAGTCACTGGTATATATATATACACACACACAATCACTCTAAAAAAAAACGCTGGGTTATTTTTTTAACCGAAATGCTGGGTTCAGCCTGTTTGATCATTTTATTGGGTTATTTTTAATATTTTTTTACCCAGGTGCTGTGTAGTTTTTCTGTAACTCAGTTGCTGGGTTATTTTTACTGTCAATACAAATGATGAACCCCCTTGTCAGGATTATGGACCTGTTTTGTTGTGTTTTCCCTCCCCATGTGCTCCCGTGACCTAGTTTCTCTCTTGTCTAATTAGTCATTCGGTTCACCTGTGTTTCCGTAATTACCTCATTTAGTTGTGTATTTATAGTGTGTTCTGTCCCTTGTTTTTTGTCCGGTATTGAATGTCTACGTGGTTCTTCGTGTGTGCTCCTGCCTGCCCTGTGTTACCCCTTGGATGATTGTTACTTAAAGACCTTTGTTTGAGTTATTCCCTGACTCCTCGTTCCTCACTCCTTCACAGTAGCAGAAGTGTGACAGAATACCGGACCAACAAAAGTTTATTGGCGTGTTTTCCCCCCGTTTTTGTTTCCGTGTTTGATTCAGTGTTTTTTGTTTCCGTTGTTACCCCCATGGATGCCCTCACCCGCCTGGAATACCTCCTCCTCCTGCGGGAGCAGGGGAAAGATCGCTCGAGGACCATACCAGACTGTTCATGGCCCTCGCGAATATTACCAGCTACCCGGATGACACGCTCTGCGCATTCTATGATGTCAGCCTGAACCCCACGTGCAGAGCACCGTCGTCCGAAGATGGTCCTCGAGCGAATTTCGCCACCTTTGTGGAGTGGATACTGCCGAGAAACAGATCGCCTCTCACAATCTGTCCCGTGTATGATCTCGCCAGTTCCACTCCCGACCCAGAGCCCGAGCCCACCGATGACGGAGAGCCCGAACCCGCCGCGACCAACGAGTCATCGCCGCACGGAGCGACAGAGCTGAGGATCGCCACGGAGCCGGAGCCGGAGCTGCTGATGACGTCAGACCAGGTGTGAGAGCCGGCTACAACGCACGCCACTAGGGAAGGCGCTGTGGACAGTGAGATCGCAGAGAGGAGCTCCGCCCACTGCACCACGGCTGAGGGTGAGCTGATTTTGGAATTGGGACTCTGCAACCCTGGAGGAGAATTGGAGGATTTATTTGCCGACCTGCCCCCTCTCCTCTCTCCTTTGTCGGAGCCCTATTTCACGTTTCCAAGTCCAGCCCAGAGAGGGCTCCTGTTCCCACGTCCAGCCAGGAGAGGCCGTCTGTTCCCAAGGGCAGCCCTGAGAGCCCGGAGGCTCACAAATGCCCGCCCGCTCCTGCCTCCTCCCCCGCTGTCATCTGGCAGCCCCTCTGCTCACCCTCAGACCACCATCTGTGCGGTGGGATCACCGCGGGTTTGCAAGTCTCCATCGGCGTCGTGGCCGGAGGATCTGCTGTCTCCGCCTCCAGCCTCAGAGTCCAGGACTTCGCCTCGGCCCGTCAACCCAGCGGCTCCAGCTAATGTCTGCTTGGAACGCTACCCTTACTACAAAAAATACTGGGTTGTTTCAATCCAACTTTGGGTCAAATATGGACTAACCCAACTTTTGGGTTAAAAATTTAATTTAAAAATGTAACCCAATGGTTGGGTTAGTCCATATTTGACCCAAAGTTGGGATGAAACAACCCACTATATTTTAGAGTGTAGCCTTCTACAAATGCAGCATCCACTGGATCTGCACTCAAAAAGCGAATGACGCGCCGGCGCCACCATGGAAGTTTCAACTCCTGCCAAACAAATGTGTGACCAAGGCTGAAACATGACTCTGTTATGTATATGAAACTGTTAACAAAGTTTCCGTGCTCTCCACTGACTACAGTAGGAGCGCTATTGATCTAGTGCGCCATTGTTGCAGCTGTGGTTGCGCTATGCGTTTGACGGGTTGAAAATGTCTGACAGACAAGATGGCACGAGGTAAAGTTGTTTTTGATGTAACTTTTCAAACATGAATATGTCATGAACATAAATCATTTAATGAACAGGAACAGCCTAGCAGTTTTCTTCCCACAGATTCCCATTGGTTGCTCTTGCTGCTCCTGTCACGTCCTAAAACCTTTACTGAATGTTTTTGAATATTTTATTATTGTAAAAGATTGACTTGACATTGAATAAAAAATATTGTATATGAACTGTTCTTGTACTATATATATACAGATTTGAGCGCATTTTTATTTTTTTAAATGAAAAACCTTCAATAGGTTGACTGACCCAGCACTATGTCAAAAAAACAACCCAGCAAATGGGTTAATGTATAAAACCCAACAAACTCGGTTAAAATAACCCAACATTTTAACCCAGCATTTTTTAGTATGTGTGTGTGTGTGTGTGTGTGTGTGTGTGTGTGTGTATATACAATATATATATATATATATATATATATGTGTGTGTGTGTGTGTGTAATTCTGACTTGCAGTTTGCCCAAAACAAGGGATCTTGCTGTTTTGAACAGCTTGGCATCATGAGTGTGCCTGTGATGCCTTGCTGTCTATGTAGGCAGCTCACTAGGTTTTGGATCAGAGCCATTGTGTCAGGCTGTAGTTGAGAGCTGATTTCCACAGCCATAGCATCCTGGTATTCCAATCTAAAAGTCAAGACAATGATGTAGAGGAGACTGTGCACTATTAATTACACCTCCATTCAATAGCACCAGTTTACATCCACATCACAAGAGGAAAAAAAAACAGCAATTATGGAGCCTAATGCATCTCTCCCCCTCAGGGGCCGAAGGAAGCTCACTTGATGTCCTGTTGACATTTACATGGAATATCACCACAGGTATTTCAAACAGATATGAGAAGATGAGGAGCTTTATGTTATTGAACACTGATGAAGAACATATTGAGTAGAGGGGAATTCAAAATGTCCTAAAATACATGCTTTAAGCCTATGTATAATAATGATTACGTATATAAGAAAATGACAATCATATCTATCTATCTATCTATCTATAAATCCAATAAATATAATATCAATAAATACATTTCAAATTGTATTATTATTAAATAATATTTTATATATACACATACAAATGTCATTCACATTTCAAAGGACCAAATTCATGACATTTAGCATCAAATTTGACTGTATGGTATGTGCAGCAACACTTTGACCTTTTACTTTCTTTAGCTTTCAGTGTGTTGTGATATTGTGCATTTGCACAAGGTTTTGTGTTGACCTATATTGACCCAGGTCATCTTACTCTTACAGTTCTCTGTAATTTCGCCTTAGGTCTGACACATTCCCTCAATATCTTGAGCAGTTCAGAACAGGAAAGAGAACCACTGTCTCCAATGTCAGTAAATAAGCTTTTAATTTAAAGCAACCTCTTCCATTACCATCAGCACCCGGTAAGAACTCCTCCATTTCCTTGCAATTCAGATGATTTCATAATTAGTCGATTAATCCAGCGAGAGAGAGAGAGAGAGAGAGAGAGATGAGGTTACCGTGTTTCAGTCTGTAATTAATTCAGATTGGACTCTGGGGAAACAGAGGTCAGTTTTAAACACCTCTCCAGTGGAGAAGCCAGACTTGTTTGAGATGAATAGTTCTCCCGCGTTCAGTCATAGCATAAATATTGTGACTAAAGGGTAGCAATCTGGCCGCTCAGATAGCTGGTGCTTAACCTAGACCTTAACCTTTTTTTTTTTTTAAACGTATTAATGTTTAAACCATTCCTTTAGTCTATTAAAAATTCTTTAGAATTATCATTGGGATAAATAAATAAATAAATAGTACAGAAATATATTTTTTTCTTTATTATATCTATTTAAAGTAATTACCATTATCATCGGTAAATAAATAAATAAATAATACGAAAAGAAAATATATTTTTCTTTATTATATCTATTTAAAGTAATTAGCATTATCATTGCTAAATAAATAAATAAATACAAAGTAAAATATAAAAAGCTAATATTAAAGTCAAATTAAAAATAACACATATGCAAATGTGTCCTTCCTTAATAGTACCTGAATACCTCCCAAATTAATGACTGAATGAATGAATACATACATACAAATTCAAAACCCACCTTCTTAATACCTGATAAAACCTCCCAAACAATCAAACGAAACAAATAAATACAAAACTAGCATTACACAAAACTAGTAAACACAAAAACCTTCATACATGACGAAAACTCCTTTATTCTCATTCTTGTTTTCTTACAAATAGTTTGACAGGCTAATCTCTTTGGAACACAATTAAAGACTTTTCCATTGCTTTGCAACCAAATCTCTACAAAGATGATAGCACAGGTGTATTTAGCTTAATACTTAGCCAAGGGCTATGTTTACCTCTGTTTCAATTTCCAACTGGAATCTAAACATATGATCATTAAAAACATCCCAAGGGGCCAAAATTGGAGCCGCTCTCAAAAAAATCCTATCATTTGGTTTGGGAGTTTCTTGGATAATGCAAGACTTTGACTTACTTTTTTCCCCGATGGTTGTTTGCAACATCTCACAAACACAGACGCACACAGAGGACATGCGCCCCCCCAAGTTTGTCTAATTTCAATGCTTTATCACAGCGCGTGCGTACCACACTTAGATGTCTTGGGCTTAAATGGCTTAAAATTACTTTAATGTTTAAACTGACAAGACTTAAAACACGTGAGAATTAAAAAACTTTCTCGAGGAAGCAGCATTGGCCTGATCGGCTAAGGTGACAGATAGGGGGGCTGAAACCCACCTAAAAAGGGTTTAGAACCGCCCCTGGTATAGCGTGCATAATAATACTGAAACATAAATATATAACCAGTTTACCTGATTCAATGTGAGGGCTGAGTCTGTTTCTGAGATAACCAAGAGTGATGCGACAGACTGCCAGGGAATTATGGATGCAAATGGGAGTGATGCACATCTGCCAAGACGCACCTACAGAAATAGATGTGGCGTTCATGAGCCAAACCGACTGTGCTCAAGCCAAAAGCCAGTCTGCATTCACAGAAATCGCCTTTAGCCAACGATCGGAGATCATGTTCATTTTCTGGCATATAATGCTTGGGATTGTAGCTTTCCAATAAGAGTGTAAGTGGAAAGCAATGCATGCTCGTCAACATGAAAACTCATCTGCAACACAATTAATTTCCATATTGTATTTCAGATGGAAATACAATAGAAACAGTGGAATTTTTTTTCGCTTATATGTTTACATACAATAGTCACACCGAATTACTTTATTAACATTAACATAAAAGCAAATATCCATTAAAGCTATTAAAGCAGCGAACTATTTTTCTTTTGCTCTTTTTGATTAACATTATTTACATAAGAAATGCACGGATCCGTTATACTGATGTACATTTGATATTTTCTTCACTGTTTACATTCACTTAAAACAACCGACTGGTATTCACCTGCTGTCTGAGAAGGCTATCTGTTTGTGCACTTCAG
>NW_015646359.1:73665-77765 GCF_001515625.1 Sinocyclocheilus rhinocerous | reverse complement strand
ATGAAAAACAACCCGCGGCAACAGTGTTAAAGCAGCCCAATTCCGCGGGATAACCGCGGACTTGGCAACACTGAGCGTGACTGATACTCGAGCAAACTCTGCTCTAACTGTCGACTAGCAGTGGGAGTAAGATTGCCCCCTAGTGGATGGCTAAAGATGGAAGGCTATCTGTTTGTGCACTTCAGGTGTGTGAGCGGTGCGCATAGAAACGCTATTGTACTGCATTGAGATGCTTAAATGGCTTAAATGGCTTAAAATTACTTTAATGTTTAAACTGACAAGACTTAAAACACGTGAGAATTAAAAAACTTTCTCGAGGAAGCAGCATTGGCCTGATCGGCTAAGGTGACAGATAGGGGGGCTGAAACCCGGCAACACTGAGCGTGACTGATACTCGAGCCAACTCTGCTCTAACTGTCGACTAGCAGTGGGAGTAAGATTGCCCCCTAGTGGATGGCTAAAGATGTGTTAACTCATATTCATAAATTCTCAAGGGAACGTCTCTGAATTAACTGATGCTTGCGCCCCCCACAGGTTGAAAACCCCTGGGTTAGAGAAAAGCTGCTAAAAAAGTAAGAAAATGTGTTATGTCAGACAAAAAGGAAAGTTTTTAGTTTTTTATTATAAAAAAAGTGTAATTTTTTTTATTAAATTAGACACTAAATCACTAAAATCACTAAAATTTTTAGTCTAGTCTAAATTACAGTATGAAAAATATTTATTTGAAATCAACTGTCCACCAGTGTTTTTTTTTTAAGCTATGTATATAGAAATATCAATTACTAAAACTTAAACTAAAGTTAATTTTTGATAAAAGTATACAATGAAAAACATTTATTTGGAATGACCAATTAACTGTCCATCAGTGTTGTTATTCTTAACAGTATTAAAAAATATTTCCAGTAACTGAAATAAAGTGGAATTAATTAATTAAATAAAAAATTAATACATACATACATACATACATACATACATGCATAAATAAATAAATCTTAAACTTGTCAACTGATTGAAATAAGTTTAATTTGAAGTACTAAAATTACTACAGTTAAAACTAAAATAAAATAATATTTAGAAATATTTGCAAACTAATAAAAATGACAAAAAGCACATAAAATTACTAAAGCTTAAACTAGAATTTAAAATGAAAATCTGCAATTAAAAGCTAATTAAAAACATGAATAAATCATATAATTATATATTAATAATAATATTAAAATAAGACTGTTGTGCCTGATAAGACCAGGAATGTGTATCAAGAAAGTTAATAAGAGTCTTAAAAGGAGATAAGAAGAAGTCAAATAAATCCTAAAATTCAATATGCTAAAATACATTCAAATGTTGCAAGAATTATCTGCAGATTTACATTCTAACATTCATAATGGAACATTTTAGAAACAAATTTTAGATAAAAAAAGTAAGTAAACATTTATGAAAACGCACACATCTAAATGGCAACATGATGACGTACATGTACTAGCAGGTTAGCAAAAGGCCAGCCATCACTAAAAAAGTGACGGGTAGATTAGGCCCCGATTGAGCCGCAACCTTCAGCCAATTTCAGCTCAGTGTGCATGTGCATTAAGAGCGAGGATATGAGAGCAAAACCGGAGAGTGTCATCTCACCAAGAAGCCAGATGCATTTGCATCTTAAAACACAATAGTGACGGTGCATGCATAATGGCGCTGAGCAGATGGAGATGAGCTTGTGTGCTTTGAGAGATTATTTTTTTTCAAAAACACAGAGAAAATGTCAGGTCGAAATGAATAAACAGAGACACTGCGGCGAAACCATACGGAACAACACAGATCTAGACTTTGATCTTGGCTGTGATACTTTGTTAACACTGCTACACAATGCCCATGCACAAAATTACAACCTGAACAACGAAGAACAAAATGGTTCAAAAGCCCCTCAAGAGAAATGCATTACAGGCTGTCTGCGCAGAATAATGCTAGGTTTATAGGATTAGCGATGTGTGGTGCAAAATCGACAGCATTTTGGCTAAGCTAACGTCTCGGTTTAAACTTGCTAGCCCTACGAACACCCTTGAGACCACTTCAGCTCCACCAGTGAGGATGTGTTTCTGTCTTCCAAACCGCTCCCTTAGGGGCGTCAGCTGGTCTCTGAGAGCCACTTCCCTCCTCCCTGCGGAGCACGGACTAGCGCGATTACTAAGAAGAGTAGGAGAAATGCCCTCCAAGCATAATTACTGTGGATCTCAGTGGATAGCCTTATCACTGAATTAGTCGTAATTATGAGAACTGTGATAAGCCAGAACTGGAAGACGAATAAAAGAAATGTGAGTCGAGTTCTCCGTGTGCATAGCTAAGGGCTGTTATTAGCATAATGGACATGTTCAGTTGAGAACGAAGTGCAAGCTGGGTATTTTAAGAGTTCACTGCTGGATATCTGTATTATGGGGTGACGCCATTCAGATAGAGATCTGGGAAAATGGTTAGAAGAGCACTTGATATGGTCTCACTTTTCCAAAGAGTCATAAAGGAATGCAGTACGGAGAACTCTATGTTTGTAATTCTATGAAATGAGTGCAAAAAACACCTTAAGGAGAACTGGCACCCCGAATGAGCCTGAATTCTCCCAAGGTTTTTTTTTTCTCCATGTCTGTCACCGATGGAGTTTTGGTTCCTTGCCACTGTCGCCTTTGGCTTGCTTAGTTGGGGACACAATTTCTGGCAACCAGTGTTAATTTCGTTGACGAATAATTTTCGTCAATGACATTTTTTTCACTGACGACAACGAGACGATAACGAACTAAAACTCTTTTTGAATGACAAAAACTATGACGTAAATCTATTGACATTTTCGTCAATGAATAAAAATGAGACGAAAATGTTAGGGAGGGACGATTTGGGAAGAGATTCATTCAGAACGAATCTGCTGCATGGTTCGGAGGTTATTATGCATACATATGAACCGGCGGGACATAAGCTAACATACACTTGCTGCACGTCGCATAAAACGTTCAAAAATGTCAATATGTGGGAGTAAGAGAAGAGCAGACATATGGATAAATCTGACGACGCAAGAGAAAACACAATTCGGTCCGGTTTTCTGAGCGCAGACACTGAAGCATACACACACAGAAAGCGCGTCACACAGCGCACGAGTACTCTTTTGCATCACATGAATGGAGAATTATACACAAAATGATGTCGTATTGTCCGTTTTGACCAGTATTCACGTAAACACAGTTGATTACGTCTTAAGTGAACGTAAACGGTAGGGAGAACGTGTATCAGTACAGTGCATTCATTGCAGCTGTGCATTCGGTTTTTAAAAGGATAGCAGCCTAATTTAGTTGATATTGTCCGAGTCATTGATGTTAATCAAGCAACAAAAGAAAATCACGCACTGCTCGACTGAAAAACTTTAGTAGCCCTAAAGATTAATCTAAATTTATTTATAGAAATAAATATGTCTGCTTGAAAGAATGAAGAATATGGTAAACAAGTTGCTATAAAGAATGCATAATTAGCGTATATAACCATTGGTATTTAATTAAAAAGAAGGCCATGTTCTTGTTCTTTATGAGAAGTGGTTTTATCTCATTTTAACACAAAGGCATGTTGTGTGTCACCGCAGTTAAATCAGTGTCTATCATGATAAAACCTTAAATATATATGTTCACAAAAACACTGTTAAATTAAACAGAAAAGCAAGCAGGTGTGCATGATTTGGCGTGGCAGCCAATACAAATAATAACGTTTCCTTACCTAAATCCTGCCTTTGGACCAGGCTCAGTTGCAGAATCACATCTGTGTTTCTGAAATTATGTGGTTTTATTTAATTTTAACATAAAGGCATGTTGTGTGTCACCGCAGTTAAATCGGTCTCTATCATGATAAAACTTTAATATCAAACCTATATGAGTTTGGAATTTTTAGAGAAATACTTAATAAATGCACTGTAACTAAACCCATTAGATTTTAGCCGACTAAATTTACAGTAGATTTAGTCGACTAAAACTAGACTAAAACTAAAAACAATTCAGATGACTAAAATATGACTAAAACTAAATGGCATTTTAATCAAAAGACTATGACTAAAACTAAATCAAAATTTGCTGTCAAAATTA
>NW_015646359.1:68302-73254 GCF_001515625.1 Sinocyclocheilus rhinocerous | reverse complement strand
GCCAAATCTATTTCGTTATGCTATTATTACGAAGAAAACAGATCCTAGACCAGGGGTTATGGGCAGCTTTTCCATCTAAAAGCCATCAGAAGCAACAGCAGGCAGTTGTATGAGTAAGACTATAATACACTCTAAACTCAAGTCTGACCGTCTCCCTCCGTCCGAAGGGGGGGCACAGGGATGTCCGTGGGGGGGGGGGCAGGCCCCCCCCCTGGCGCCGGGCCTGGACTATGACTAAAACTAAATCAAAATTTGCTGTCAAAATGAACACTGCTGGTAACATTGCTGACTTGACTGCACAGACACTATTGGAAGAGAACTGAACATGAGCTGGATGATGACATCACTGAATCAACAATGAACTGACTTTAACTGATAAATTGACTGTTTTCTATTGTCCTCTTGCATTATCATCACACATTTTTTTTTTTTTTCCTGTTTAACACTGTAAAGCTGCTTTGACACAATCTGTATTGTATAAAGCGTTATGGGTGACTTGACTTGACTTGACCTGACCTTAACAAAATAAAGTATCTTTCTATAATTTTAAATATTTTCTCAGAAAAATAATGTCTTTTTGCTATTAAATTGCAAAAGTTATAAGCTATGGAAGCCCATTCCTGCCAGTGAATAAAATATAAACCATAAAATAAATAAATAAATAAAAGGTAATTGTGACTTTTTATCTCACAGTTCTGACGTTTTTTCTCACAATTCTGACTTATTTTCTCAGAATTATGTGATATAAATTTGCAATTGCGAGTTAAAATACTATTTTTCTCAGGAAAAAAAAAATACTATTTTCTTACAATTGCAAGTTTATATCTCACAATTTTGACTTTATAACTTTCAATCGCAAGTTTATATCAAGCAATTCTGAGAAAAAAGGTCATAATTCCCTTTCTTTATTTTTTTATTCAGTGGCAGAAACAGGCTTCCATAAAAAGCTGCTCTCCTTGCTATCGCAGCTGTCATCACCATTCATAAGTCAACAATATGATTTTTGCATTAAAAGAATTGAAGAACAGAAAAGGTCAGGCACAATGTCAAACGTTTTTTTTTTCTTAAGAACTTTTATTAGATGAACAGAATTTCATTAGGATTTTTTTTTTTAAATCCATGACTGTCTTGTAATAGTAATAGCTTTCAGTCAACATTGACTAAAGCATAGATCTAATAAAGATTCTCAGTCTACTATGAAAACTTGATTCCACCACAAAAATAAAAAAGTATAAAAGGTAATTGCAACCTCAATTAATTTTATCCCACAATTCTGAGTTTTTTCTCACAGTTCTGAGAAGACAATTTGGAATTGCGAGATATAAAGTCTAATTTGTGAGATAAAAACTCGCAATAAGAAAAATCGCAATTACCTTTTCTATTTTTTATTTCACAGAAGAAAGAAAAAAAAGACAAAAATGAACAGAATTGTGAGATTTAAACTTGTAATTCTGAGAAAAAAAGTCAGAATTGCTAGATATAAACTCAAAATTGTGAGATGTTAACTCGGAATTGCGAGAAATTGCGACAATTTTGACTTTTATTCCTCAGAATTACATTCACTTTTTTTTATTATGTCATTATGTAAAGTGATAGTTCACTATTATTTTTAGGTAAATAAGCAGTAGAACAGTGGGGAATCAAAATCACAAACCATTAAGAAAAAATTCATCTAAATTTCCCTTCATAAAAAAATGTGAGTTAATCATAGTGTAAACCATATTTACATTTAATTACGGGACATTTTTAAATATTATTTTTAAATAAACCCCTAAAATATGTATAAATATATAGTGGACTTCATAAAATGGTACTGCATTTCTGGAACGACTATACTGAAAGGAACTTGCAATACTGTATGCCGCCTTAGTGTGCTCGTACATGGCACTGCAAGTGTGGGAGTTTTGAGCGAGTTGTGCTGGGGAAAGTGCCCTTGGGAAGTGTGTGCACGTGTGTGTGTGTGTGTGTGTGTGTGTGTGTGTCCTCAGGCCCTTACAATGGGCTTTGGTCTGCAGGGGCTCAGCAGGTGAACTGATGAAAATGTTTGATGTCAGCTCTGAGCCGCTGTGATTAACACAGTCAGGTTTTCCGTATCTGAAAAGTGCAGCGATTATACTTCAAACACAAACCCACGCACAAATCTATAAGAAAATACAGGTGTGCATGGGTCTATAAACCAGTTTGCACATACTGCTGTTACACACCAACACTCCCAGATCTACTGCTGCTTACCTAGACTAATAATAGTTATTAACTCAGTATTTCCTGCTAAACGGACTTTAAATGTGACACTGATATCACATTTCAAGTGTTTACTTGTTTACTGTGTTTACTAAGTGTTTACTGACAACTTACTAAGATCCTATATAACCTACCCAAACAAACATGAAACATGACAAACTTTGTTTAGTGTTACTTATGGTTTTACGAAAAAAAATGTCAGCAGTTTAACACATTCATTTATCAGAATTAATTATATCAAAATATGTGTTAAAAAATACATGTGAAATAATCAAGCCCCCTGACCCATTATCAAATTCAGTAATGAACAATTTTCCTACCATCGGAGTAATGTTTTATTTTATTATTATGATTATTATTTGTCTTTATGCATGTATGTTTTGAAACTAAAACATTATATTCACATAATGTCTATTGAATAATCTGGCACAATAATGACTTCAAGTCTTAAATTAATCACAGTTCACTGCATATATAAATGTATGCAATGAATATTGAGTAATTGATCAGCATATCATGCAATTAATACAATTAAAACTGACAATCCCATTAAATGTATAATGAATAAAATGCATCTTGATTTGAGACCATTAAGTTTAATGGGTCGGTGTAAACCCAGCTAACAAAAATATATTCTAAGAGCATTTTGCTAACATTCCCATTAAGTTTTAAAAACATTGTTTTTTTAATGTTCTCACAAAATTCAAAGCATCCAGCTTTTTAAATGTTTAAAAACGATTTTACTTGGTTATGTGAATGTTTGAGAAATCACTCCATTTGATCATTTTGCAAACATTATTGGAAAGTTACTTTTGAATGTTGTCTGAGCCACCTGAAACTAGTAAGTATTAGCATTTAAAAATGCTAGGCAAACATCCAACTAAAATGTTTCAGAAAAACATTCCATGTATGATGTATAAATCATGTTTTGAGCTAATATTTTGAGAACGCTACTAAAGATCAGATAACTTTGAACAAAATCTGTTAACATTACTGGAAGATTGTTCGTTTATAATGTTGTGAGAACCTTGCCAAAACATTAACCAAATTTCTGAGAACATTCAACAAATTTTCCACCACACAACTACTTTTTCTTTGGTGGAAACTTGTGGAATTTGGTCCAGATTGCTCCTCGGCTCTGATACCATGATGGTGGGAGGGCACGAGATCTGTTTTACTCATGCATTGAATGTAAAGTACTTATGATGGAATACAGCTGGTAGATGTGGTAAACCATGTGAAAAAAATCATTTGGGCTATGCAGAGATTTACAATTGGGTTACTCTCCATTTGCTTGAATTTTGAGCAGTTAGCGTAGACAGAAACAAACGGCTTGCATCTTACGTCATCGGGGATAATTGTTATATGGGAAAAGAAAATTAATGAGCCATGGAGACTCATTAGCCATTAACGAGGTAATTATACAGAGTGTGCCATAGATTTCCTTTCAAAACTTAAATGCTTTAATTACAATAAAGCTTCTGAGATCTCAGTGGGTTGTATTGAGATCAGCTTTACACTGGTCTCTTACATATTTACCTCCCAAAGATAAAGATAGTCAAAAAGTCCTAACATACATAATTAAAATAGTACGTATATGCATTTTCTACACATGCATTACCAGAGTCATTCTATCACAAACAGAAAAACAAACGAACAGTAAAAAAAAAAAAAAAAAAAAATACCTTTCTGTCCATTTGCCAGTAAAACTTGTATAATGTCATCAGAGCTTTCCTCATATACTTTGTTCCTTCTGTCTGTCCCTCTTTTGTTTCTTTTAGCTCCTAGTCCAGTTGGCATGATTCTCCACAAGGCTCCCAAATTTCTGAATTATTGATTAAGTCCTCATCAGTCATTTGCAGAGCTGAAATCTTTATGTATTAAGAAAAATGAAATTGAATAATTTATTCAAGGCTGAACACAAGCTATTTCAAGAATGGCCTTTACTGGAAGTTAGATAAGACATATAGGACTAAATTAAATGGTCTGAAGAGGTTTATCATTTAGTTATATTTTTTTATTCATAATTAAATTTATAACTATATTTTTATTACAATTTAGTTTTACTGCTTTCAAAGTCTACCTTACAGTTTGTGTTCATGTAAGCTTTGTTTGCCATTCACCAGTGGGAATTGCTAATGAAGCTTTCATCAAAAAACACATGGTTTTCCCTCTGATGTTTCTCTAACAGAATCCAGTTTCCCCATTCATGATGGGCATTCTGGAACCACCATGTACAAGTCAGGAATATTCAAATATATATCCATGATTATCAATCAAAAAAGGAACAAGAAAGCACACATGGTGACCTTTTTTCTTTAGTATTTTTTTAGAGCTCTCTAAAATAACTAAGAGAATATCTAAACATCATTCATGCAAGATAAATTTACTTGAGATGCAAAATTCTGCACAATCATAATACTTGAATTACATTGTCAGCGTTGACAGAAAAAAATGGCTTTGGAAATGTTAGGACATGCTGTGAGATTCCTTACACTATAGATTAATAGGACTTTGTCATCACTTGGGTTCAGTGTCACTCTCATTCAAGGCACCTAACCATGAAATGGACCCTTATTGGCCTTTCTCAGTATTATTAAACGATAAAGAGTTCAATTCCAACATGAACTCTGAGTGCCGGTTCCATTTCTTTCACTATTGTTTGCTGTGATAAAGGCCAATAGGTCAGTCATATATTTTTTTATTTTTTT
>NW_015646359.1:66430-68061 GCF_001515625.1 Sinocyclocheilus rhinocerous | reverse complement strand
ATACACACACACACACACACACACACACACTACCATTCAAACGTGCTCACAAGTCTGCATTTATTTGATCAAAAATACACTAAAATACGCAATATTGTTTTTTTTGTTTGTTTTTTACATTTTAAAAGAACTGTTTTCTATTTTAATATATGTTAAAACATAGTTTTTTCCTTTGATGCAAAGCTGAATTTTCAGCATCATTACTCCAGTAGAAATCATTCTAATATGCCGATTTGCTGCTCAAGAAACACTTATTATTATTATCAATGATGAAAACAGTTAAGAACAGCATTTATTTGAAATCGTTTGTAACATTTTAAATGTCTTTACTGTCATTTCTGATCTGAATTGGCCTTTTATTTAATTTTTTTTATTTGTCCAAGTTGAATTTGAAATTGGCTCAAAAAACTGGTTCTGACACTTCTGCATAAAGGTAAACCATCCAAAGCAGGCCCCCCCCCCCACCCATAAAATCTCCAGCCAACATCTGAATCACATCTCTTTCTCCTGGAGCCAATGTAGTATCCTCAAGAACTCCACAGACACCCATCAGCAAAGCCTGAGGAATGAAAACAATTAGCATCTCTAATTAGTGTACTAAATCACATTTCAACATGCTTCCCATTGATGTGATGGACTGAGGCTAAATTACCAGAGGCTTTAGTTGAACGCCCACCTATAAAAGAATTTACTACAGAGTGGCAGCGCCTGGCAGCCACCCAGTGTGTAAATAAATCTCTGGGAATGGCCGTCGTTTTTTAGCCCGACTAAAGCCCCGGAGGGCACATCACTCTGGGGGTTTGGCCCTCTTCAATACTTAAGCAGCTTAAAACAGTTCATTACAGAACACTGATCGGTCAATAATATCCAGTCAAGTCAATGAAGCTCGCAATACTGCTAACAGTCAGTTCTTTGAATGGATCTGAATTTCAGCAGTAAAGAACCAGCACATCCGTTTGATTACTTGCTTGGTCTTGACAATGGGAGACACATTATTGCCAGAAATAAATGTCAATGGCTCTTCAAAACCTCCTCATGTGGAGAACCAGGGAAAAAACTATGCAGTCATACAAAAGCTGCCAAGTGAGCCTCTTTTACATAAAAAAAAAAAATGGTGCTGTGTTTTATTAAACAGATAAGCAGAGGTGCAAAATGAAATTGACTGAACAAAAGCCTGTTTTCTGAACTAAAGAGACAGAGCTTTTTTCCTGACAATATACTACCCGTGTGACAGTGACAAAAGAAATATTAGCATCTCGGCAAAGATAAGCTGTATTTTGAACAAGTGTGAAAATGAAAAACATATCCTTGTTTGTCTAGGTGCACACTAGGTTTTCTTTCATAACAGCACAGTGTCTGTACGCAATAAGATTGCTTTTTAGCTTGTTGCTAAAGAGAGAAAAAAAGAATTTATTATTAATGTCCTTTGTTATTTAACAAAAAAGGTTAATTTTTTAAAATAAAATTAAAGTTATTTAAAGGGGTCATATGATGTTGCTAAAAAGAACATTATTTTGTGTATTTGGTGTAATGAAATGTGTTTATGCGGTTTAAGGTTCAAAAAACACATTATTTTCCACATACTGTACATTATTGTTTCTCCTCTATGCCCCGCCTTTCTGAAACGCGTC
>NW_015646359.1:62812-65878 GCF_001515625.1 Sinocyclocheilus rhinocerous | reverse complement strand
TTTGGAAGGCCAAACAAAGTAGTTTCGCTTTCACAACGAAACACACAGCGTCTTCACGACATGGCGGCGTGCCAACACAACAACAACAATACTACAGCGAGAATAAAAGTTATGCCTTCTTTCTTTGCGTGAACATTTGGGCGGTGTTCTACAAATATTCCCACACAGTGATGTAGACATGTGGGGCCGTGTTTAAACGAGACATTTTAGGAGGGCGTGGACAAGTCTTAACTTTTATAAAGAATATCTCTTTGGATTTGAGACTTTAGTCTTTGCAACTTTAGGGATCTTATCTATGCACGAACAGCTTGTAACACTCCAAAGAGAAAGGAAAATTTTAAATTGCATCATATGACCCCTTTAAAAAAAAGTTACTTAATAAAGTTATTTAATAAAAAGTATTATTTAATTTTGTGTGTTATTTAATTTTTTTTTTTTTACTTTTAAATTATACACCATCTTGTAACCCTCATAAGTATTTCACTCTCAGCTGATGGAGACTGAAATGCTGCCACCGCAAACATCAAAAATAAGGATTATTAAGAATATGAAAAAATCAGCAAAACTTAAATATATATATATACACATATGTATGAATCTCATCAAGTTTTTAAGCATTTTACATTAATTCCAAAATGATAACTCAAGGCAGTAAGAATTTAAACAATATATTTCATTTGTGAACTTATGTCCAGCTATTCTTTTTAATAGTTACCTTTTAACTATTTTTGAAATTTTCGGATCATCAGACTGTAAATATTGGTCACAGACGCTGAGATTTACTTTAAATTTCACCAAGCTGATTACTCACTAATAACTCCCACAGATCATGTTTTCAGGCCATTTCAAGTCTTATTTTGACATAACAAAGTGGTTATATCTAAGTGTTTGAGTTGTTTACTTACTTTTTTTAATTAGTCTTCCCATTAACACCATTATATTGTTCAGTCTGCTTCGCGAATCCTCATACGGCAGCGAGGCAGCAAGTCAGCTGCCTAAGTTTTCGGATGCAGCCCTTGATGCCCGTGAATCTAATCTTTTCGGAATCGACTCACTGTTCTTACCCCTCCCCCCGCCGCTCCAGTTTTTGAATTTGCGCGCGCGCAAGAGAGATTTATCTCAGATGAAGGTAAGTGTGAATATATAAAACCATTTTGAAAAACATGTTTACAAGAACATAACATTAAAAGTTGTTCGATGTTGTAATATTTCTAGCATGACGTTGTTTCCAGCCATTTATTCCCGCTTCAGCTGCTCCGCGGTGTTGCGCGCGCTGATTTTCAGAGAGATTTACATCAGACGAAGGTTAGTATGAATAACTAAAACCATTTAAATAACATGTTTATCAGAACATAACATTAAAATTTGTTCAGTGTTGTATCATTTCTCTCGAACTGTATTTCTAGCCCGGTGTTGTTTCGAGGCGTTTGTTCCCGCTTCAGCGGCCTTCAGTCAGCGCGTGGTCACAGCGTCCAGAGAGATTTATATCAGAAGAAAGTAAGGAAGAATTTACAGAAACATATCGCCGTTTTTCTCACCTCCATTCCCAGACGACAGCAAGCCAAATATGCTTATTCTCTCTATTATATGTACATATGTGAACTCGTGAATTGCTGTATAGTTCAGCTAACAAAATAGCCGCCAATTTTCATTACATTTGTATTATCATGTTATGTTTCATCATTCTAACTTGTGTTTAAACAATGAAAACTGTAAAATGTATTTAGAGAAAGTGTGTTTTATTATATTTTTACAGGATCCTCTGTTCCCAGACCCAACCATTCATCTGAAGGACTGTGAAAATGTGAACCCTTTGAACCACCGGTGACAGTTTCCACATGATTATTTAAAGGGGAAGTTAACGCGTTAACGCGTTAACGAGTAGCAAATGATTAAGTAGCTGCATTGGTTACTTTTATGCCACTGATAAAGCTTTTATATGTAGTTTGGGGTAACAGGGGTTTTATAGGTTTGACTGAAATAATAATGCAATAACTGACACTTTAAATCAATGTTTCAAAAAACAACAACAAAATTTTTTAACAAAAAACAGATAAAGACAAAAAAGTAGCCATTGATCATATCTAAACAATATGTAGTAGTATAGTGTATATAGTATCCAAATCAAAATTTAATAAAATTAATTTGTGTGATTTATGTGTAAATTATGTGCAATGTCTTCGCCACTAGGGATTGTTACATAGGGCTATACAGGCATCTAGTGGCAACACAATGATATTACAGATACTAAATTGAAATAAATGTTTATCTTAACAGTCAATTTACAAATAATGCATTCAGATTTGTGGAACTCAATGCACTGAATCTCCACAAATTAGTGTTGTTACTATGACAACCAATTTGAATGTGACAAGCAACTGGTGTCTGAAAATAATTTATATATATATTTGTGGGGGCGGGGAGAATAGGGATTTCGCCTAGGGCGTCAAATTGGCTAGAAACGGCCCTGCATACGGTTGTGGTCAAAAGTTTACATCACATTGCAGAATAATAAAGTTATATAATACGTTTTTTTTTATTTATTATTATTTAGGACTGGCCTGATGAAGCTATTTAATTTAACAGATGTTTACATTTTGTCTGCTAGTCAGAATTATAGCTGATTAAATAAAAAGAAATAGTGGTTCATGTTTGTTTTGTGATAGTGTTTCATGAGTCCTTTGTCCTGAACAGTTCAACTGCCCGCTTTTCTTCAGAAAAATCCTCCAGATCCTGCACTTTCTCAGGTTTTCCAGCATCTTTTGCATATTTGAACCCTTTCCAGCAGTGACTGTATGATTTCAGATCCATCTTTTCACACTGAGGACAATTGAGGAACTCATACACAACTATTTCAAAAGGTGAAAACATTTACTGATGCTCAAGAAGGAAACGTGTGTGACACATTGCATACGACTATATTTTATATATGCAATTTTGCTGCTTCTTATTTTTAACATCAATAATCTACATCAGGGGTGGCGAACGTCGGTTCTGGAGAGCCGCAGCCCTGCAGAGTTTTGCTTCAACCCTAATCAAACACACCTGAACAAGATAATCAAGGTC
>NW_015646359.1:56875-58954 GCF_001515625.1 Sinocyclocheilus rhinocerous | reverse complement strand
TAAATTGTGCAAATTGTGCAAAATGTTTATCTTAACAGTCAATTTACAAATAATGCATTCAGATTTGTGGAACTGAATCTCAGAGGATGATGGGGTATTGATATTTCACTGAAATTAGCCTGCTGTACTCACTGTTTCACACATACGGTTATGGTAAAACGTTTACATCACATTGCAGAATAATAAAGTTATATAAGTTTTTTTTATTTATTATTATTTAGGACTGGCCTGATGAAGCTATTTAATTTAACAGATGTTTACATTTTGTCTGCTAGTCAGAATTATAGCTGATTAAATAAAAAGAAATAGTGGTTCATGTTTGTTTTGTGATAGTGTTTCATGAGTCCTTTGTCCTGAACAGTTCAATTGCCCGCTTTTCTTCAGAAAAATCGTCCAGATCCTGCACTTTCTCAGGTTTTCCAGCATCTTTTGCATATTTGAACCCTTTCCAGCAGTGACTGTATGATTTCAGATCCATCTTTTCACACTGAGGACAATTGAGGAACTCATACACAACTATTTGAAAAGGTAAACACATATACTGATGCTCAAGAAAGCAACACAATGCATTAAGAAACAAAGGGTGTAAACTACTTGAATTGGATGATCAGGGAAAACTACTATTTTTTTCTGAAAATAAGTATAAAAAAAGTTTTTTTTATGTAGCTTCTGAAGGGCAGTACTAAATGAACAGATATAATCTTTAAACAAAACAAGAAAAATTTACTCATCATCCTGTTAAAAATGTACACCCTCTCTTAATGCATTGTGTTTCCTTCTGGAGCATCAGTGAATGTTTTCACCTTTTATAATAGTTGTGTATGAGTCCTTCATTTTTCCTCGGAGTGAAGAGATGGATCTCAAAATTATAAGTCATTGTCGGACAGGGGCCAAATATGCAGAAGATGCTGGAAAACCAAAGAATTTGCAGGACTTGGAGGATATTTTCTGAAGAACAGCAGGCAGTTGAACTGTTCAGGACAAAGGACTCATGAAAAACTATCCCAAAACATAAAAACTGTGGGTCATTTTTTATAAATGATACATTTTCATTTTTATAAAATCAGTAAATGTAAATATCTATTATGTAAAATTATTTATTCAGGACAGTACTAAATAAAAATAGCATGCATTATGATCCCTCTTATTTTGTTAAAATGATCGCATATTCTGCTAGGGGTATGTAAACTTATGAGCATAACAGTATCTTCTGTAGCTTCTGAAAGGCAGAATTAAATAAAAAAATATGGCATGGTCCTGATGGTGCCATTAGAGTTGCAGAATATGTTTGTGTGACTGTCTGATTAAAATAGAGCGGTAATCACTGTCCTGGCTTTGCAGTGTCCATTGCAAGTGTATTCATTATTGTGTTTGTCTTTTGGTTCATATACATTTTTTATTGTTTTTGTTTTATATATTTTATTTTTTAATCAGTTTAATGATTTACTTGAAGTGTCTGTGTTTGCAAAATATTTAAACTATTTCTCAATCTAAATGATGTTGCAGTCCTGCTGAGTTTAATAATATTTGCAGTCCTGTTAAATGTTTGCAGTCTTGCATTTGCTGAGAAATAAAAATAGAGTTTTGTTGATGCCTTGCTGTGTTTGTGGCTTTGTTGACCGTTTTTATAAGCGCATATGGCACATTTTTGTGTATAAGGCCCATAGAATTAAAAATATATTAAGTGTACGGTAATTTATAGACGTTTACTGAGACACGAGTGGCCGTTTACGGAGATTTAACTGCTTGTACCCTGGACCCTGGGATGTACGTGGATTTACCGGTGAGTGAGTAAACATTTCCGTCCGTGTCTGAGAGTTTATCGCGTTAGTGAGCGGACTGGAAAACTGCCGCACACAAAAGAGTCCGTTTCTGTCAGTGTCCAGAAACCAGAAACGCCAGGGCACATACACGGAAACTGCTGGAAACGTTCCGTTTACGGGTTCGTGCGCTGACGTGAACAGTCCGGAAACGCACCTTTTCATGCAGTGGTGTTTCTTTAGAGAAACAAGTGGTTTATATATAATATGATATATATATATATACATATATATATATATATATATATATAAAACCTTA
>NW_015646359.1:30821-56577 GCF_001515625.1 Sinocyclocheilus rhinocerous | reverse complement strand
TATATATATATATAAAACCTTAGCGAATAGTGACATACAGGTAGAAAATGTAAATATGACACAGATTAACAGGCACAAAAAAGGCCTTCCTGTGATGCCAGAAGATCATTAAGATCTCTATTAACGTTCTTTCACATGCAGTAATGAAGAGAGGTAACAGACTCCTTTTTGTTGCTCAGCCTAAACCTATCCGCAGATAAACAAAAGCTGGCGTAGTTCTGTGGAGGTTCCCCCGTCTCCACCTCTGTCATCCATTCTCACCGGCAGAGGTCCCGATCCAGAAGACAACAGCAATTTAAAGATAGCATCTTCACAAGGGATTTGTGCACGCTAACAAGAGCGATGCCCTCTAAAACACACTCAGCTGCAAACTACATCAGCGTCAGGCCTCGGTTCACCAGCCCGAGAGGAACAACTGCACATTCAGCCAGTACAGATGTTGGCTGTGTGATATTTGATGGCCAGCTCTTATATCAAGTGCTTCTGTTTCAGGCTCAAAAGGTCAGTTTGTTTGTGGTTGTGTGTACATGTGTGGCTGGAAGCCATATATCTGTGCAGGCGTATGACTCAGGCCGAGTTTCCCTGCTGCGCTTCTTTAAGCTACAGGCGAAGAGATCTATGGCTACACTGCAATGTTACACTCGCCTATTTGAACTCCTTACGGTCTGGTTTGAAAGCTGTTGAATAGCAAAGCAGTGAGAAGATCAACCTTTACATATTGAAGACCTGCCTACAAAACTGTACTACTTTGAACTTCACATGCCATGAATATGAATGCAACAGGAATCAATATTAATGACAATGACTAAATATATTTATTACATTTTCTTTTGTGTGCAATACCTATCTATCTATCTATCTATCTATCTATCCATCCATCCATCCATCATTCTGTCTACTAATCCATCCATCCATCCATCCATCCATTTATTGTACCATTCATCCATCTATCCAAACTTTTTTCAGTACTTTAAAACAAGACATTGTCAAACCATCATTCAGAGTTTGTGTCGACTTTTTTAGTTAAAATAAAATACATATAATTTATTCAAATTTCAATTAATTTGAATTTTGCAATTGTTTGCTACTTCAGTTCTCCTGCTTGCTTGCTGAATCAAATTCAAACTGAGAATTGATTTGGAATTTATAAATAATTCACAATTTAATTCTGAATGGTGCACAACCCTTTGTGCACAATGTACACAATATCTTGTGACTGACTCGTTTCTTTCCCCATCTGGCCTTTGCAACTGAAGGAGACCATCACTATGACTTTTGTTTATCAATATAATCCCTCTCTGTCACTCATCGTATAGATTACAAACCCACACAATGTGTCTGTAGCACTCACAAGTTGAGACATTCACCATATCAATGCCATGTGCGGTTTCCTCCGGTCAACCATTTGAAGCTGATCATTAAGGAGGATTAGCCACTCTTCTCAGTGGAGTCAACAGTCACACACATGACCTTCAACTGAGTGGTTTTAATGGTTGTCGTGCCTATTCCGAGCTGCAGTTCGAAATTGTTGATCTGCTCACCAGAACACCTTTGACTTGAGGGAGGAACAGATACTCCAGAGGCTGTTGTGGTGTTGTATGATGAGCATCCATCTAACAAAGTCTGCTAAATTAAGATCTGAAATGCACTTCGGATATAAGTGATGATTCACAATATTCTAATAGCATCAAACTTTCAAAAAACATCCAAAATAATGATATAATCAAAACTGCTGGTAATTGTCAGAGAGATTCTTGGCATTTTATGGGCCATTTGATTCAATAACCTTTTCACAAATGGCTCTGACAATTATCAACCACTGAGATAATTACAACAATTTATATAATATGCAAATTTATTTTTAAAAGATTTAAAAAATTGTCTAATTTGCATATTTTAAGTCAGAGTAAAAATATTATTGTTTTTGTTTGCATTTTAATGTTTACATTTAATTTTAGAAAAGTTTAAAAAGATAGAAAAATAGGTATGCTTAATTATGTTATATTCGTTTATTTTGATATACAGTTTACCCTGTTTACACTGTCTTTTCCATAAAACCATTATTGTGAATGGTGAACTCTGCTGATAAAATGTGACAGGTGTTCTGTGGTGCTGAGAGTAAATACATCAAACCCTGCTCTGCAGACCTCATCCCTCTACTACAAAGGCGGATAAGTCACACACTGTTCCTAATACCTAATGGCAACAACACTTTACTGCAGTCACACCACTAAACTGTTGTATATGTTACAGAATTACTGACATGTGTAACTTTGTGTCCTTTCTCCTATTCCAACTTATATCCCAACTATAAGCAAGTCATGGATTGATTCCTCTTGTCAGCATGGCAGCAATTGCATCCTAGTATAATCATAAAAAAGTATTATTATGCAAACTGACAAAACCTACTGTATATCTGACAGTGTAACCACTATTTAACTAGTTCTTTCACTTTAATGTGTTAATATTCAGTTATGTTAAGCTTCATTTCTGAAGGATCATGTGACACTGAAGACTGGAGTGATGGCTGCTGAAATTTCAGCTATATTATCACAGAAATAAATAACATTTTTAAAATATATTAAAACAGAAATTTATTTAAAATTGGATTTACTGTATTTTTTTTATCAAATAAATGCAGCCTTGGTAAGCACAAGAAACCTCTTTCAAAAACAATAAATACCAACCCCAAACTTTGAACAGTAGTATATTCATAGCAATAATTATGACATCATAAATTAAGTCAAACTAAAATCTGACACATTCAAAGCCATTGTAAAATAGCTATAAAATACGCAATATCTGTACAATCGCACGGCCATACCGCCAAGCCAACTTTTCAATTTATAAAAACATGTTGACACTTAAAGGGTTAGTTCACCCAAATATGAAAATTCTGTCATTAATTACTCACCGTCGTGTCGTTCCAAACCCGTAAGACCTTTGTTCATCTTTGGAACACAAATTAAGATATTTTTCATGAAATCAGAGAGCTTTCTGACCCTGCATAGACAGCAGTGCAACTGAAAGGTCTGATGGCCCAGAATAGTAAGGACATCGATAAAACTAAAAAAAATTCATTTTTGCGTGATCTATCCCTTTAAAATCTATAGATTTAAAAGTCTATGAGGCCAACTTACAATGATTGGCATCCATCCACACCACTGGGCATCATGTACTGACAAATAGACAAGTTTAGGAAAAGAGTCTGTATACAAGAGAAAGCACTGAGGGAGGATGAAAGTACAAGAAGCCAAGAAAGGCAAGAGAAACAGATGGGAATTCAATGGAGAAAAGAGTACAGAGATAGAACAAAAGACTCTGATTCTGTTCGATATCAAGCTATATCCATATCTATTTGGAGTCCAGATGCACTTTAAGGTAAAGCCTCGGGTTTAGCTGCTCCGTTTTTCAAACCAATGAGTACATTAGGTGGCTTATTATTATTATTATTATTTATTTTATTTATCACTCATAAGGGAAATTTGTTTTGGGCAATACAGATAGACCACGTAACAAGATTCCTGCATTTGTAAGCAATCATGTCCTTATGTTTTTCACATTCGAGTTTAACAAACCTGTCGCCAAAGGAACAAAAGAATTCTTATAGCATTTGTATCTTGGGCTTGGCCCATGATACAGGTTGAGATCAGACACAGATACTCTCAAATCTTTGCTGCGTCTCAAAGGAGCGCTGAAAGAGCTGAATCAAAAGAACCATCAGAATAGAAGTCTGGGAGAACAGGATCAAACACACTCGCACTGAACAAATGGAGGAGGCTGTTGCCGTTTGACCAGCCTGAAAGGTGCACTTCGCCCGCTTCAAGTCACAAACACACACTTACACAACTCTCAAGGCATCATTAAAAGCAATACTTTTTTCTGAATCCTTGAGCACAGTGTATTTGGGGAATTTCAGTGAGTCAGGCAGAGTTTTTATTTACACAGTATTTCAAAACTGCTTTCCTTCTTCTATTCTTTCTTTTTTATTTTTGTCCACCATCCTTTTGCTATCCTTTTTTATCAAATTATCTGACTATTCTCAGAGTTTGTGCTATATAATGTACACAGGCCAGAGTCTATCTGAAATGGCCCTTCTGGACACGTGACCCAGAAGCTTATATCTAAGAGGTCAGCATTTTTCATAATACCACAAAAAAACAAAAAAAAAACCTACTCATCTGCCCGATTACTTTTCTCACACAGCATGAAGAGATCCAAATAGGAATGCATTCGATTTAAATTTAAAGGTTTGCAACAGGTTAGATTTAGTGTGGTTTCATTTTGGTTCTGGAAGTATTTTTCCCATTCAATTTCTCCATAGACATTTTAAAGAAAGGTATTTTAAATTGCAATAATATTTCGGTGCGAGGGGGGAGGGGGCTTAAGCCCCTGATGTTTTGTCAAAAGCCCCTGATCTTTTTGAAGATGGAATATGTTTCACTTCCCAAATAAAATATGTTTAATAACTTATAATTTGTTCTCCAATTACTTATTATTAATTATTTAAATCCATATATCCATGATGCAAAGCAGCCTGCACTACTGGATGTGTAGACTTCCGTTTACCTTAACATGTTCATTCAATCGTTTTATGTTTCGGAATAATAGCCAGATCGCGATCTCCATTCAATCACTCATGTAATCTTATTTCTAAATGACAATGATTCGGCTAGACAATTAAACCTTTAAAATCACACTATAACATTCAAATTTGCAGTAGGTATGACACAAGTTCACAAACTTCAACCACACAGTATGATTATTTCTGTGTTACAAACATTAAAATAATGAGAGAAGTATGGGGATAAGAGTTTATAGTTTGGATATCAGAGGTGTAAAGTATTGGAGTAAATGTACTTAGTTACTGTACTTGAGTATCTTTTCGGGTACTTTGTAGTTGTACTGAGTATCAAAGATATTAGCAACTTTTACTCTACTTCACTACATTTTTGAATGAGTATCTGTACTCTTTACTCCACTACATTTGAAATGAGTGTTGCAGTTACACATTTATATATAGCCCTAGTTTTTCTTTAGTTCCTTGTGAGTTGTTGAATGTAATGGTTGTTTGTTTGCCAGTCATTCTGTTCTTTGTTCCCTTTGGTTTTTGGTTTTTTCCTTTTTGTTTGTTCTAGTTTTTCCATGAAATACCAGCACATAGATCCTTGCCTCTGCCTGTTTTCCTCAGCTTCTCCACAACGTTGCAGTTTATCACTGGCATGTCTCTTTGACTAGTGCATCTTTGAGCCTATATTTAGTATAAGTAAAATACTTAAGTACTGTTAAAATCAGATACTCTAAGACTTTTACTCAAGTTGTTTTGGAATTGGTGACTTGTAACGTGTAGTGGAGTAATTTTCACTGTAAGGTATCTGTACTTTTACTCAAGTATGGTTTTTAGGTACTCTTTACACCTCTGTTGGATATAAACACTGCTTTCATCTTTAATGATCAAAATAGAGTAAAGTGACTTGACGCTTCAAATAAATATTGAATCCATTACAATGTAAAACCAGTAGGTGGTTCTGGTTCTGGATGAAAATGCTGATTCATCCAGAAATTAAACAATTAAGTCTTTATGAAGGAGTCATTGGATTATTCATTCAAAGCATTTTTTTTATATATATATAATTCGTGGAATATTTAATATTTTTTAAGTAGACTGCAGCAATTAGCATTTTGTCAGAACCTCTAGTAAATAACATGTTATTTTGTTCAGTTGTCTATTTTTTTTTTTTTTTCAGAATCGTGGGAGCATCAATGATCTCTATTTTAAACAAAAACAAACAAACAAACAAAAGAAAGAAAGAAAGATGGGGCTAAGCCCCTTGTCTCTTCTGACCCTAGCAATGCCTCTGATTTCACCACATTATTACCGTTTTTACTGTATTTTTTATCAAATAAATGCAGCTTTTGTCAGCATAAGTCTCTAAAAAATAAACTATACAGTATGTCCATCATTTGTGATTGTAACGATACCATGTCACCCTGAATCTTAATTAAAATTAAGATCCACAAATATTCCAATGGGTTTTTATAAAAGCGGTTTCAGTTTCATAAGTTAAAAAAAACTCTTTTGCCAGGTAATGGAAAAATGTACCTGTCATTTGATAATTTGACCATACTCAAGCTGAGCAAGACTTTTGGGTCTTCTAATGGACCATAGTGCTGGAATACAAAAAATGGGTTCATACTGGGACATGTAAGATGGAAGGCAGCTGTCATGAGGTGAAAACCAACTGGTAAGTGCATCTGTCTCAATGCTGCAGGCAGTTTTGCAATAAGATTTTCAGTGAATTAAAAGTGAATTAAATCAGTAAATTATCTAAAGTGTAAAGAACACACGCCATAAGACCTACTAATCAAAACATCTCTATTTCACCATGACCGGTGGTCATGCCAATGATGACAGTGAGCGCTGAGCAGTGACTTACAGCTCAGCTCATCAACTGCTTTCACAGAACGACAGAGCAAAGCCTCATTCCCCTGGTACTGAGAGGCCATATTAAAGGGCACATCAGTTAACCTGTCCACTGGATTGTGTAAGAGCACATCTAAAAATCCCAGTGAGTATAGCACGGGGCATGGAGGTGAACCAGGAGGATGGGGGATATAACACATGACAGCTGAAGAGAGAGAAGGGGTGAAACAGCAACTGTATGACAGACAGCACTAAATTACTGTGTCTTGATGGGCTACGCAGAGCTGTGGAGCAGTTCGTGTGGTGGACAGATGACATGGTACACACAATGAAGAAAACCCATCTCATTATGGCCGGAGATTGCTAAAAAGGCATCGTTTTAGAAACAGACAGAGCAAATCGCTCAGACAGCATCTGGCCTTTTACAATACTACAAACCTCAGCAAAAGAAGCTGCTCTATTAAAGGTGAAGGATGTAATTTCTGTGCCACTACCAGCATGAAATAAAATCGCAAAAAAAAATATCAAGCTTTTTAGATTTTCATTTTTTGAAGAAAATCTGAGTTGGATTCATCCATGCAAAGCTTAATGTTAGTTGCCAAAACAGTGCTGTGGGTGGTCGCCAGGGTGTTTCCAATGCAGTGGCTAAAGTTCTGTGAATGTGTTTTAACATATTCTGAAAAGGACTAAAGTAAAAATGGCCTTATATCTCTGAAGTATGACAGTTTCAGAGGTAAAAATCATAGTAATATTATACATAAACCTCAGAAAATAATGCATTATAATATGCTTAAATGCACTGCATGCAAATATCTTATTTTCATTCATTCCAAGCTTTGACTAAATGCACTGCATACATTGACAAAAAAATGGTGGTGAAACAATTTTTCACTAATTACTACTAGCTATTGCTAGTAAATTTCACAAATAATTACAAAGAAATGGCAAGTAACACTGCATTAAAGCATTGACAAAACTGAATTAGTATTTTCTTGTAAAACATACTCCAATAACCTTTGTTTTATTTACAGCAGTTTTGTTTATTTTTACCATGCTGTTGTCATAAATTAAATCATACTGTTATACAACTCTAAATTACATTTAGTCATCAGCACACACTTATGAACTATAAAGACTTCTTAGACTAACTTGCAACCTCATCATTCCCCTCAAACTAATAATAATGACGTCATCCAAAGTGATGCATGATTGAGTGTGCATCATTTAAAGAATAATTGCATGGATCAAATAACAAATTAAAGAGAAATTAAAGCTGGTAAGTAATAACATTTATAGTATGTTTATCATGTATAGTATGCAATTGTTTGCATAGCAGTTTAACGGAGCTTCAAACAAGCTTCAAACATGGAGGAAAAAGTAATGCAAACCTTAAAGATGAAAGTGAATTGAATTGTGATAAGACTTTTATACAAACATGTGCAATGTTTAGCACATTAGCTGATATTTCACTTTGCAGGATTGTTGAGCACAGTAAAAAAAGGCACACTTCACCTTTAAAGAGATAGTCCTGCACTAAAAATAAAAATATTTTCCTACACCTCAGTTCAGTTTTATGTGCTACTGCGCCTAGAAACCCATTAGTTACAGTTCCGTCCCAGCAGAATACCAATATCCAGGCGTTTACGCCAATGGTGCAAGCACTCATGGGATGTCACACGTTACTGGCACCATCCACAATTCACTAGCATACAAACACATGGTGAGTCAGTGACCAGCAGCCCCTCGGCCTCTCCCACACATTGCTCAGCTCTCCAGCATGGCATAAGAGCTCAGAGGCATGAAATTAAACACAAGATGGTGCAGTTTTGATCCCAGGCCAAGTCTGAACGGTAACATAAAACTCTGATCCACAGATGCGGAGGAGGGTTACATAGAGTGCGGAGCTTTTTTCTTTAACATCTCAAAAGTAAAATATTTGCAACTAGGTTATATTATTTATATTCACCTAGAAAACTACAAAAAGCCTTTAGGCTCATCGTGAAATTAACTGGAATTTCTTACTGTACAAGGACCGGTTAAACACCTATTAATTAGCATTCCCATCATGTCATGGTTGCACTATCCAAATTACTAGGATATTGGTAGAGAGTTTGATTCAACCAACTAATTTGAATCTTTTTGAATCCGTTGACTCAAAAAAAAAAAAAAAAAAAACATTCTGATTTGTTCATTTGTTCAGTGACTCTTTGTGCAGGATACATCAAAATACCAGTAGGAGGCGAAAATGAGTGATATCACTGAATCATTTACTCAAATGATTCCTTAAACAAGACAGAAGAAGTCTAAGTATTGTAGTAAAACCATGGTTAATTTTCATAAGGGACTGATTTATTCCCAAATGATACACCACAAAATTCAAAACACGTCATAGTCCTAAGATCTATATCGTACAGACTGACATGAAACATGCTAATAATGCATATTTAAGATTCTGTTCAAAGTTCCTCAATAACAATATTTAAACTAAAAGAGAGATATGCAATTTTAATACAAGGCTAATGCTGCTTTCAAGTCCACTGTGGCAACATGGAAAGACTTAAATTACATTATGAGTCATGTACTGACACATTTCAAAATGCAAAAAAATCATGAAAACGAACTAGTATACAGTAGCTTAGCTATGCTTGAGGCTGACAGAGCTTGAATGAAATAAATGTTTCATTTATTCCTAATAACAACTAAATCTGCATTTCAAAATATCAAACGAAACTGATGGGAATTTATTCATGCAACAAAGTGTAGCACAGGGGGAAGAAATATGATTTCAGTTGGTTTCATCTGCGAACTCAGACATGTTCATTGAAGGGTTAACACCTCCGTTCTGGTTTAGAAGAGCTCTCAGACATCTGAAGTGCATTATGTAACTCAATGCTGTTTATGTAACACACCTCCCAGCATGCACTGCAGCTCATGTTCAGCAAGCTTCTCAGCTGGAGCGCAGTGCATCATGGGTATGAGTGAGGTCACAGAGTCATCACAGTTTAATAATCCAGTCAGAGACTGATGAATCCTCCAGCGCCACCCAGTGGCTCACATTCACCTCACATCACAACACATTATTTATCTATTATTTTAAAATATATATATATGTGTATACACACACACACATCTCTTCCATCTTTATTTGTGCCTCTAACTGTAGCACTCTCTATTCTAATTCTATTTTTTTTAAACTTGCCCCTTTTAGACTCGTACTCTATTCATTTACTAACTGCTTGTTTTCTTAAAAAAAAAAAATTATAGTAATAATAAATTAACACTAGCTTCTCTAATCTTTTTTGTATTCTATCTATTTGCTTTCCTTTTTATTTATTATACAATGTAGCAAAAGCCAAAAAAAAAAAAAAAAAGTGCAACAGATTTCACTCCAAAACATTCCTTCCTTTTCTTTCCCCCTAGACTAAACACACAAACCAACCAGCCCACAACAGCAGAGCAATGATGAAGCCTATGTCCTTGTCAAATTCGCCCCATTCAGGTCCCTCATTAGCAAAGCATTTCAAACCTTGTGATGTCTGGTTCTACAAGTCTGCAGCTATTTGACTTCATTATTGGATGGCTGCTAGCTGTGAGGACACTTAACCCCTATTACAGCTTCACTTTCCGAGCCTGAACTAAGAGATAATTAATCTATTTACACAGAGGAGGCAGAAATAAGGACTATTGTAGGAGCTATTTAAACAAATATTGAAATGTTTAACCCACTTTACATGCATTAAACTCATTTCACCAACCCAGACTCCTTGGAAAAACATGCTTGTAATGACATTTCCGCAAAATGATATGTTGCTTCTTGTACATTTTGCAACACTTTCAAAGTGAAATGTCCAGTGAGTGGCCCTAAAAGCATGTTCAGTTTAATTCGAAAGAGATGAATGTGAATCTGGCAAAGTTTTATTACGTTGGTTATTTTACGTATCGCAGCAGTTTGGAAATGTCCAGCAAGTGACACTAAAAGGTTAATGGTCTATTACATTTGAAAATAACATACCACCTACACTAAGCCTAACCGATACTGTTAACAAAAGCAAATGTGAGATAAAAATTTGCACATTTGCTAAAGTAACCATGTAACCATTTTAGCTTGCTTCTACAAGCCTTTTAGCTGTTTTATCAAGTGACTCGTGTTTCCTGGGACTTGTACCCAAGCACTTCATGTCGCAAGTGCAATGCTGTACCGGGGGAGCTACCAAGCATATTTACTATATTATAAAAGTCATACATATGGAGCTGGTTATGTGACACAAACCTCAAAATGTATTAGGTTTCATGCACTTTGGTAAAAGTGTTTTGAGGTCATAACATAGTATTGTGCAAGGAACTGTGTAAAAGTACATCTTTATTAATTGATAATCTGCCCCGTAATTTGCATCCAAAGGAATAAAAGTTGTTGGTGTTTTTCAGCCATTAGAGTTCATTTCAGCTGGTAACTTCAGTGAATTGTATGTATAGGTATGTTGTTGAAGTTTTGCAAAACTGTAGCTAGTATGCATGCTTTCCAATGAGCCAAGGTTGCATTTTACCCACCTAATGTGCAGGACACCGGCCCTCCAGGACCGAGTTTGGGCAGCCCTGCTTTAGATGGTTCCCAGATTAACATGACCCTTTTTAAAGGTGCATAGAGCTGGGTATAAACACAAACATGGTTGCCAGGAGTCGTAAGCATGTAACATGATGGCTGACCAAGGGTACTGTCATAGTGAGATAAAAATGGCAAGTCACCATGAGTGAACTATAGTTATCCAAGCCTAATATATTTACCTTGTCATAAAGAGCGCCTGACAAGGCAGCTGACACTTGGAGAACAGGGGCGAAATGTTGTTGTTATTAATTTCATATCCTAAAATGGTGCATTACAGAACGCCTCCTCTTACATTAAGCACTTTAAGTTACAGGCACTCTGAGACAATATTCAATTAACTTGCTTCTATTCATAACCAAGTCCATAATAAGAGGTTGAGTATGAGCAAAGTAACTGCTGCCAAGACACATGAGAAAACCTAATGTCTATGCTTCCTCTAAAAAGGCTTTTCACATAAACACTTTCTCCATCAAAATGAAATCCTAGTGATTTACTCATTTCATGCCATGATATCAAGTTGAGTGCAATTTGCTGTAAGTATTACTGGTATGCTAGAGGATAATTTATTGGGGAATGATGTATATTCATGGCCTGCTGTGAAGCACATCATACATTCCTGGCCTCTCTATGTTATTGCTTTGACAATCATACCTCATCTTTGGGACAGGCTATTTATTGAGCGCTATTGTGCTAGATGTAAATATCCTCTCTCAATAGCATATCAAATATCTTGTTTGTGCTGAGGTGTTGCGGTTGTCATGGAACAATAAGTTGCTCTTGTGCGCTAGGGGTACATGGGAAAGCCCGGCTGCATTAGCAATGAATGCTGTTTTCGTCCATGAAAACCCCAGGGCATAGCAACACCATTTGATAAAAGCATACAAAGCTGCTTAAGACATCACAAGACTCGCTCTCATGTTGCATGCAGGATTTATCTTCATTACTCAAATATGAATAACATGAAAAAAGCCTTGTTTCTAAAAATCATGTACTTGCCAATATCGACTTACTTCTATTGTGCTGGTTTGTGGTTCATTAGAACACAGCAGGAGGTTAAGTTAGTCAATATCCTCAGCAAACAATCTCTGATGAGTAGTTAGGGGCAATTTAGAAACTTCAACCATGAAAACGAGGAATCTTTGCTCATTAATTAGCCAAGAATAATGGGAGAAGCTTTGAAACATAGCTATTAAAAACAATAAGAAGAAGATTTTGTGCGCTATTGTCATAAAGATCTGTTTATCAACCATCATTTACAGGTGTAATAAAAAACTATTTTAATAATAAGCTATCCACATAAAAACACATTCCTAAAGATAAAGCCATTCCAAGCAGTATGCAGCATACCCTTACGAAAAAGAAGTTTATTCAAGTGTGCTATTAGTATACTTATTTTAAACCAAAATAGAAAAGTATACTTTCAGTTTGCTTTGTATGTACTTCTCAGAAATATACTTAAAATTATAGTATTACAAGTATATAAGTATACTTGACTTATACTTAGAAAAAGTCTAAATATATTTGAGCTATAACTTGTGCTCAGAGAATCCATGTTTTCATTGTTATACGGTAGGGGGTGCTATTACACATCTTCTGTACAGAATTTCCAAAAAAAAACCACAAGTGAATAAGAAACCGAAACAACAGATGCTTCCACATGTAATCTACCACGATCATCAGACATAAAACAGCATTAAAACTGTAACGTTATGGAATAAAATGTCGACCAATGAAGAGGTAATAATGATTGTCAAGCTTTGGGGAGTTGATTGACTCTATCCAAGTTTTGATTATCATTCTGAATCAAATTAAGTCTCTTTTTTCAGCTTTTTGTTCGAAATGTTGTTTATTTCTTTATTTTTTGTTTAAGAAACTTACCCACATTCAAGTGTTTATAAAAAAGCATGCATGAAGCTAGAATAAAATGCTTTTTGTTTACAAGCAGATTGTAAACTAGTTGTGTACTCAAAGTTTACTACTGTTATACTTAAAAGTATACTTTTATATACTAGAAAGTGGGCCAATTTAGTCCCAAGGAGTATTGAAATAGTACACTTACAAGTATACTACTAGTACACTGATATTTGTATACTTACTACATAAAGTATAAAAATATACTAAATATTAATATATTAAAAATATACTTGAACTTTACTTAAGTATACTTAATAAAATAAACTTGAAGTATACTTCTTTTTGGTAAGGGTAGTCCCAGAATCCATTGTGGGTACGAAAAAATACATACCAAAAAGCTATAAAATATAAATATATTTCATAAAGTAAACGTTTATTTTTAAATTTATGTAAATTAATAAAAATTAATTTATTCTCACTATTATTACTATTCTACCATATATAGCACAAAAATATTTATGTATGTTTTTTTATGCTCATTATTGTGAAAGCCCATCATAGAATAATAATAAAATGACTTTTAATATCATAATTCTGACTTGTTTTCTAGTAATTCAGAGAAAATAAAAAGTCAGAACCTTTAAAAAAAAAAAAATAATAGTAAATTACTTTTTTTTTGTGCTTGAAACAGGTATCTGTACATTAAATTGTTTATGCTTAATCTCATTAATAAAATATATTTAAAAATATTAGAATTGATTTTTTTTATTTAATTGTTTTAAATCAATGGAATTAAGCATAAAACCATAATAAGCATGAAATGCATATACATATCTTGAAATATGGATTATTAAATTAATCAAAAGTGACATTTATAATGATATAAAATATTTATATTTCAAATCAAATCTGTTCTTTTGTATTTTCTATTTATCAAAGAATCCTGAAAAAAATTATTGAGTAGCAAATCAGCAATTTATTTTTTTTTAATTTTTTAATTTTTTTATTTATTAATTTTTTTTTTTTTTTTGTGATACCCAATATGTGGTATGAGTGCTGTGTTTTTGTGTCATTAACTTGAAATCAATCATGAGTCTCACAGATTATAATATAAATTGGGGAAAATCCAGTCGTAACAATACATGGCTGTAGCATCTTATTCAGACTGGCACATAGCAATGGATGGTGTTAATGTTGTTTAAACCCCTGGGACAAAGTCTACATTATTTTTAGCAGTATGTGGAGGTCCAGGTGTAACACAGAGGCAACACCACAATATCAAGAGGTTGGTCGTGGTCACGACCTCTGTCTCACTGGCCATGTTCACCAAAGAGAAAGATACAAAGCTTGCAAGAAAGTGCCTGGAAAAATGTTTCTGTAGACAATATAGATTAAATAAACCTTAAAAGTGAAGTATATAATCTCTGTGCCACTAGCATCACCAAACCAATATATCGGTTATAACTGGTTAAATCTATCTGTTAGCATTCCCTGTTAGTCATCTCAATGGCAGTAGTTTGGTTGGTGTGTGACACACTGAAAGTACTTGTCCTGCTAGTTGCTATCTGTGCTAATAGGCATTGTACTTAGTTTCCAAAATTTGATATTTCATCAGGCCTACCTGCCCCTATAGCAGTCACATAAACATCTTCACAAACGCATCTTTGTCATCTGCAAAAAGTGGCACGTGCCTCCGAGCTAACCACTGAGCTTTTCATGACACTACAAAGACAATATCCATTTTTATTTCCCTTCTGGAATGCATTCATGCTGAATTTGACAATTTATAAGATGCCTTGGTGAGAAAGCATCTGCCCGCAGCATATATATATATATATATATACAAACAAACACAAAGGCAATACAGAGTCAAATAAAAATATGTTTTATTCACCAAATGAAATATCAGACTCTTTAAAGCAAGATTAGACTGTCAGACCAAATGCATCACCCCCCTCTGCACAATATTTCCTATCACCTACATTATAAAAAGTGTTTCATGGACATCTTGTAGGCAGGTAACTGTTGCGACCTCTTATTATAGCCTGCTGACCTGGAATAAACCTCCTGATGTTGTTCATCTACTGTACAGAAACCAGCAGAGATGATCTGATGTCTACTATCACGGGCAGAAAACCATTTGAAGTCGAACTGAATCTGTGTTATTTTGCTGTCATTGAGATACTATTATAGTTTTATATTAATATTTGTAATTATGTTTTTAATATATTTTATATTTACATTTGTGTTGTGTTTTTGTCATTTTCATCATTTTTAAAAAATGTCTATATAGTTTTTATTAATTTTTGTTTTAGTTATTTTCGTGCATCAAGTTAATCCAATGAAAATGAGAAATAAGTAAACATGAGTAAAACATAAGTAAAAAATAACATAAGTATACTTTTTTAAAGTTTCTTTTATTTCAAGTACTTTATTTATTTATTTATTTTCAAATTAATTTTAATTAACTGTAATAACCCTGGCATGAAATGGAAGTTGTGATCATCTTTTCTTCAATATTGTGATATAAATGCAAATGAAATGGCTATTCAAACAAGAAAAAAAATGCCACTGATTAAAGATTATGAGGACACATTAAATAATAATAATGATAATGATTTGCACATATAATTAATAGATATATAAGATATAAAATATATAATTGCACTATTTCATTAAAAATACATGAATTATCGATTTTGATTAGGTGACTTTAAAGTGGCTGAGAACAGTTTTGCTTTCTTTTACATAAAAAAATTCAATCTCCAGTGAGAGATAAAAATGGTTATATAGCCTAGTATGAGAAGTGCTATCAAGATTTTTTATTCTCCAATTCTTTAGAAAATGATGTATGTACTGGTGCTTTAAAAAACTCCCCAAACAAATCCCTGATCTGAAGAATCTTCAACTTTATACTCTCCAAACAACATGCAGGCAGCTCAAGTGCTAAGGTCCAGAAAAATTTCTCCACTACGCAAACCTTTCAAAACAACATAAAACTAGATCACTTATATTATGATCAACAAAACTGTCTGCACTATACAGCGACTCCAACCACTTTATTGTACTTGACCTTCTAAAATACTAAAATCATCTGTGAAAGACCCCTTGCTACATATCGTCATGTTACTGACTGTTCTATCTTGATCACACCTCCTTTTTGAGTCCAGATGAGCTGAAGATCTAGAGCAGTGGGTCTCAAATGCTGAAGAGTTTCATACAGGCCCCTAAAGTGTTTATTCGGCCCACAAATCAATTTTCATATTCTGCTAAAGGTGCAAAAAGGTCTAACCATCAATAACTGTTAGTATGGCAATCTTGGAAATAAAGGTTCTTTACTGGCATTTATGGCCCCACAAAGAACCTTTAACAGCCATGGAACCTTTGGATTTCATATTGGTTCTTTAGATTTTGTAAATGTTGAAAAAAAATGGTTCTTTAAAGAACTGTTCACTGAAAGGTTCTTCAGGGAACCAAAAAATGGTTCTTCTTTGGCATCACTGTGAAAAACCCCCTTTGGAGCCTTCATTTTCTAAGTAGTCTCAGCAAGAGTGTTCTTCTAGGAACTCTTCAGTGAAAGGTGCTTTGAGGAACCAAAAGTGTTTCTTCTATGACATAAAATTCCCCTTTTGGAACCTTCATTGTTAAGAGTGGTTAGAATTCATTGTATTTATTGGTAAGTTGAGAGCCCTGATCTGAAGCTTCTCTAAACTCTCTTGATTCTACAAAGTTATGTACGGTGAAAGGCAAAGCCCACGGGGAATGTCAGACTTCAGGAAGTTCGCCTAGTCGTAACTTTCTCCAATGACTCATTATAGCTTTTGCTAATGTTAGCGCTCACTCTTTGGAGGAGTGGAGCATCTCTTCGGAGGAGTCAGAAGATACTTGGTGCTATTTAAAGAGGATGTTTAGATAGCAAAATCAAAAAAATCTTTACAAATATAATTGTAAATCACAATCTCAAAGCTTACTGGTGTATGTGTGTGTGAGTGTGTGTGTGTGTGTGTGTGTGTGTGTACAAATCTTTAGACTGCAAAAAGCACAAAGGCAAGTCAGTCTTACTTTGAAACATTTCTTTATCAACTTATTCAAGGTTTATTCTTTATCCTATAAGGTATTTACTCAATGATGGAGCACATCTGTTTTTTCAGGGGTAACCTATCTTAGCGTGCCGCATGACTAATATCAGATTATGAATATGATTCACTCTGGGGAAATGGGAACGGCTACAAAAGGCACACTGAATATGTAACAGCCAGATCAAATTATCAGATACATTTTGCGAAAAGACACCGGTATTATTCACAGATATTGTGACTAAGAGGGAATATCTCATTCAGACCTCACCAGGAAACATTCAGAGAGTAAGCACAAAGATGGTAAACAAAAGGTACTGTCACTTGGAGAATTGAGCCAAAACGGCTGCAGACAGATTGAAATGATACAATATGATGTTACCGCTATCAGCACAGGCCGGCGACCCGGCTGCTCAGCGGTGGTACAGCAACCGTGGCGACGTGACGTCTCCGTTCCCTCCTTCAGGGAACGGGGTTTACCATCGGTAACCGAGACGTTCCCTTTCAGTCGGTCACTACGAGTCACGTCGTGACCGACGAATTGGGATCCCTACCAAAGCGCCATGGTGCTGCCCCTTCCAGTGCCCTGTGAGAGCCGCCTGTGCCCCTATCTGGTGTAGGCCGGGGCTCGGGACAACTAGTTCCACTCACCATTTTTCAAAGCACTACCTTACTAAGTGAGATTGCGATTTGATCCATGATCGACATTAAGGTCTGTTTAAGAATAAACGTGCACAAATTAGTGAGATTGTGTGAATTTAATTTGCCGTTAATGGAACCACTTTAGCCCCAATTGATTTGTTAGGTTATTTTCAGGTCAGGTTTTGGACTTTATTCCCAGTTCTTCCTTAGGTCTCCGTGGTGTTGTGATGCATCACATTCACGCAGCAGCAGCGGTGATGAGAGAGCGTGCTTGAGAAACAGTTTAGAGAGGAGAAATCAATCTACATATAAAATATTGGTCACAGATTATTGGTCACTTTCTAAATAATTAAAGTATAGCGCATCTATTAGTAATTATATATAAATAAATTGTTTTTTACCGATGCAAATATGTTTGAAACGATGCATCGCGGTATAAATGACAACTTGTAGCCAATGCACACTTTTTAAACCGATGCATCGCATCGTTAACTTTTTATGCCGATGCACCGAGCAAATCGGGGAATCTTCCCATCCCTAATATATATATTTATATATGTGTGTGTGTGTGTGTGTGTGTGTGTGTGTGTGTGTGAAAAACAAGAAAATAAATGAATTAATTAATTAATGAATGTTGCCTCCTGTCTTGACAATACTGTATTGTGAGGTGAACAAAAAACAGATTACTTACAAACAAATTATTTTTCCTCACCTCTTTTCTCAATCATTTCCCACTCTCTTCTCCACATCGTTTACTTTCCACTGAATAAAAAGCAGCAAAAAACAATTGTTGTTTGAAATAAGTCAAAGTAAATAGACAACAAACGAAAGAAAATAAGAAAGACATTTCACCACTTAAGAGTAAAAAAAATAATAATAATTCTCACATTTGCCACTTTATATCTAATGAAATGAATTAATTTATTATTAACAATTCACTTATCTTAAATTAGCTGTTTTATTTATTTATTTACTCTGAGGTGGAAACAGACTGGTGTATCTATATACTGTTTTCCTGAACCAAAAGAAAGATCAAGAGTAATCTATTTTAATAACACTATTTTTGGAAAACTAAATCCTTTTTTTCCACCCACATCTGCTCAACTTTTTGCACAAATTTCAAAGCTGTATAACATTTTAAAGCTTTTATATTCTTTTCTACCTCACCTCTGTAGGCAAGGCGATGTGGACCTGGGGATCGATTCTAAGCCAATACGGGGCGTGTGGTGGATATTTGCAGAGTCCTGACCCAACAGCACATGGGAGGTAATTCTGTTACTCAGAAGAAAGGCTCAAAGGTCACTGACCGATCAATACTACACGCTAACATCTTACACTTAAGCACCTATGAGAAAACCCAGCTACTGCAGTTTGGTTTGTACCATTTTTCTATATGTACAGGCTTAAGAGACTGTAGATCAAGTTTTAATGCACTCATGTGGATAATGTTAGTTCAGACTGGTGTGCTGACCACAATAAACTGTCCATGAATAATCTCTTATAACAAAATACCATGGTATCACATGCTTTTTACTCTTCTGACATGAGGGGTGTTCCAAAAGCTAGACAGTATAATTATGCATATGCTTTCTTTTGGCCAAATTCGAAGGAAACATTACATTCATGAAACCATTCCCAGAATGCATTGCGGAGTGCGCACGCACACACACACACACACACAAACACACACACACACATTACATACATACATACACACTATATACTATATGTTTGTGTTATGCAATTTTATGCTTATTATAATGTCACATTCAGCTTAGCAAAATGCCAGTGTTGATACATCAACTGCTAAGTTGCTTAGCTTGCTAAGTTTTGGAACAAGGCTAGCATGATTAATACAGTACTGCTAAATAGCCATCTTGCTGAAATAATTAACTTTATAATTACTTACTAGATCATCACAGAAATGAATCCCTACAAAAGAGTTGAATTTAATAAGGAAACAAGGATGTTTACCAAGTTTTCTTTAAAAAACTGCTAGTCTTAATTTTAATTCAACAAATTCCCCATGTGAAATGGAACAAACCTCACTTGGTGGACTGCAGCTCTACCAAAGACCATGTTGCCATATGGCCACACCATGCGGTAGAGGGTTAAGTTAATCCGCCTTTATTAAAAAGGCAACATTACAAGGAAATAAGAGCAAACAATGTCGTTCCTCTTATATTGCAAAGTTAAAAGACTTTGATGGGATAATCAAACAGCATTCTGTATTTTTCCAAGTCATCAGAATAATTATAAGAATAAAATAAAGTATAATGGGGAAGTGAATATAACAGATTGTTATTATTTATTTATTTATTTATCTATTTATTCATTTTTGGGTGAACTATCCTTTTAGGGATTTTTATAGAGTAACCTAATGATCTTTTTTTATCACATTTCTCTAAATATAAATAGAGGCAATACAATATAAAGGCAGTTATATTGTCAAGCATCAAGATCCATTTTTACTATATGAGAAAATTATTTAGCATGATATTGCAAACACGTTGTTTTCTAAGTCAATTAATTTTATTTGTACTAAAGAAAAAAATATGGAGAATTTCAAATTACATATATAATAAAATCAGTAATATTGTGACATATAAACTACAGGTGAAAAGTTTGAAATATTTAAGGTCTTATGCTCACCAAGGCTACATTTATTTGATCCAAAATGCAGTAAAAACAGCAATGTTGTGAGATATTATTTTAAAGCAACTATTTTCTATTTTAATACATTTTAAATGTAATTTATTTCTGTGATGGCAAATCTGAATGTCACGAATCCGGTCTATGAACTTCCGTTCACTCACCACCAGAGGTCACCCGCTCACTACATGGTGGATTGCCCCTCTTGTCAAGCCCTCTGGATAACGTTTGCTGTCGACTGACTCACGCCCGTTTTGGATTGCTCTTCGTCTTGCCTTCACATACCTGTTTGCCATTGTTTGAACCTTGCCTGTTTTATGACCACGCCTTTAAATAAAAGCTTTGCAGATGGATCCGCACGTCTCTCGTCTCGTCGGCTCCGTTACACTGAATTTTCAACATCATTAATCCAGTCTTCAGTGTCACATTATCCTTCAGAAATCATTCAGATATGCTGATTTGGAACCATTTCTTATTATTATGAATGTATATTTTTGTGAAAACTGTGCTACACTATTTTCAGGATTCTTTAATGAATAGAAAGTTCAAAAGATCAGCATTTATTTGAAATATTTTGTAATATTATACAGGTCTTTACTGTTACTTTTGCTAATGCATTTAATTACTGACTCCAAACTTTTGAACGGTATATTGTATCTTTATAATCTATTTGTTATTTTTTTCCCAAATGGCGTAATATAAGTCTAAAACACAAACGTAAATTGGTATTAAAACAGATGACAAACATCATTAACGTCATTAGACCAATTAAACAGAGCAGAATGCAATATGGTATGAGGTAGAGGTGAGTCGCTCAACTCTGAAAAGGCTTGTCTAAGCACTAATAACTTTATAACTGTCCTAGTAACTGTATATAGTTAAAATTCATGGTTATGAAAACACTGTTGAACTGTCCCCATCGAAGAACGCCATCTGGCTAGCGGCACACAGCTAATTCGAGTTTGGGACCCCTGCTTTAGGCAGTCTTGCGTATTGCAACTGACAGCAAATCCATAATTTCTAACGTAAGCGTTTTAGCTAAATGTTGGCGTGTCAGAGCTCTAGGACAGATACTGGAGGGGAAGCACCTGTATCGTAACAAATTTCCCGGGTGTTATGAAATTGTTGAGTCACCAAATGCAACATGATTAAAGGAGAATGAAAACGATTGCAGGGATTATTGCAGGCTGATTTGCTTAACTAAGGCTGTGTATTAGGGATGGGCGTATCGATCCGAAGTATCGATATATCGATACTGACGCGAGTATCGAAAGTATCGATACTCAAACAAAAAATTTCGATACTAAGGTGTGTTTTATTTACCAATGTGTAAAAAAAAAATATAACCTAATAAGTTACAATTAAGGCGTTTTGAATGTTAAAATGCGTTTTAAACAAAAATGTAAGTGATTATCATTACCCATTTTACTCTTAGTAATTTAATAATTTCATAAATTTCATAATTTAAAAGTTTAGTTCAGAAGTATCGAATCGGTATCGATATCGATATCGACGATACTGCCTTGAAAAATATCGGTATCGTATCGAAAACAAAATAAGTGGTATCGCCCATCCCTACTGTGTATCATGTGTTACAAAAATGAGTCTTAGCTGAATAAGCAAACACAATTTTCAAAGCAGCTGGCAAAACTTCCTAAAAGGCAAATGAAAACATTGGAGGAAATGTGATGTGTGAGACATTAGCCTGTTGTTGCTGTTGTCTAACCAGAGCAGAAAAAAAACTGACAGTCACAGTTTCTTCTCTTGACAGTATTGAATTTGGCATCATTCTGAAGGAAGCAAGAGACTTTCGTGGCTCCCTAAGAGATGTGATTAGCTGAGAAATCCCTGCATAATTCACTCAAGCTCCACTCTTTCTATTTTCATCAGGGTCAGCGATCGCAGAAGAGTCAATGGAAGTCTGGTTAACAGTTCAACTACAGATGTGGATGCATTTACTCACCCTCATATTCCGTTCAATTAAGCTCTCAAATCTCATTTTCACTTCCACACTCTACTTTCTGCAAACTGACTTTAAAAACCAAAGGCCTCACTATCACTCCAAAGTTTCTTCTGCTTGCCAAAAATACAATAAAAACTGTAATATTGCTAAATATTATTACAATTTAAAATAGCTGTTTTCTATATTAATACTTGTCAAAAAGTAATTTATTCCTTTCATGACAAAGCTAAATTTTAAGCAGCCATTACTCGGGTCTTCAGTGTTACATGCTACTTACTATTTTGTGACACATTGTGATACAGCAATTCAAAAGAACAGCTTTAATGTGTCCTTGCTAAATAAAAGCATTAATTTCTTTAAAAAAATTCTTACTGACCCCAAACTTTTGAATGGTATTGTGTCTAAACCTTTTAATGACTTAACATTGCTTTGTGTACCTTGTAATGGAAATATACAAGAGAAGTTCACGGAAAACTTCAAGAGACTTTTAAAAGCACAAATAAAACAAGTTGAGGCAAAGCAGAAAAACAACCATCAGAAAAACATACATCAGTTCTCTTCGACCAGTGCCTCATGGTCGTTAGATGTTCATCACAAATGTCTCAAATGGTGCGACAACGCAAAGGCAGTGCTAGCCGTGGTGTAGCAGAAGCAGATACAAAACACAAACTGAGAGAATGTTATATTGAAGGATGGATGAAGTGACAGGACACAGTAGGTGTAAACACACACATACAGTCCCCTTTTCTTCCCACTCTGGCTTTAACACATAAAGTATGTCAGATGACAGAGAGAGTGTGTCGATGTGTTGCAATGAGCCCACTGAGCCTCCATTATTGCACCCATAAATCTTGAGCCGGATTCGCTGTGGCGAGAACGTTTGTGTGCTCGCTTTAATTGTGCCGCTTTCTTTTCGTGTGGAGCTCAGGTGTTTAATACAGTCTCAAAATATCGGGAAAACACTGTACAATATTTCTCAGAACATATGAGACCGTCCGTTATTTTGTTGAGTACTACAGTACCATTTGTACCCACATTCAACATTTGGCTCCTTAAACTTCACATCACAATTTTGGAAGGGCATTTGCGGTGCAAAAGCCACTTCTAACATTGGTGCCCTATAACTCCATTCATCTTAAACGGGATAAAAGAACCTCCTTGGGAAATGTTGAAGAGATTTATGAGACTCCGAGCAGTCGACACCGTGGTTAATGGCCAATTCAGCGTCTGGTGGGCTGAACACCGGCTAACAAAAAAAAAAAATGCTGCTCTCTAGTTTTAATTAAATGCAACCAAGCCTCGTTGGAAAAATTGCCTGTACCTGCATTTCTGCAAAACACCAAAAACATACCTATACTGTACATACAATTCACTGCAGTTTCCAGCTCAAATGAAGACTAGTGGCAGTAAAACGCCAACCATCTTTATTCCTCTTCTCACAGATTATGATTACAGGGCAGATTATCGATTAATAAAGACTCATTTTTGTGGGTTTCCTTGCACAACACTTTATGACCTCAAAACACTTTTAGCATAGTGCAAAATTTGAAAACGAATACCTTTGCCTCACATTACTACCTACATATGTATGGCTTTTCTGATATAGTAAACTTGTCACGAGTTATTCCACAAAATAGCTCAAAGACTTGTACAAGCAATCTAAAATGGCATGGTTACTTTAGCTTTCATCTAACATTTGCTTTTGTTAACACTATTGGATTGGTTTAGGCTAGGATTTAGTGTAGGTAGTGTAATATTTACAAGCGAGATTTAACTTTTACCGCCACTCACTGGACGGTTTGTTTCCAAACTGCCGGCATATGCACAACAACCAACGTAATAAAACGTTGCTAAATTCACATTCATTGGTTTTGGATTAAACTGAAAGCATTTTAAGCGCGACTGACTGGACATTTCAATTTGAAAATGTCACAAAATATACAAGAAGCAACATATTATCATGTCGCCACAGGCACATTTTTCCAGTGAGCCTGGGTTGATTAAATGACAGCGGGCGCTGGATTATAAGCCTGAGATTTAACCTACACAGCCACACTGCTCATAAAAAAGGTGCGATACAGAGGGAAGTGTATAAAATGCTAATAATAAGAGCTAATGCTAAACTCTACATGACCCCAATGTTATTTGAACCCACAATAACGTCAATCTTTTATACAAACGTTGGGTGAATCTCATGAAAAAACGTACAGGTCATGAATTCAGTTTCTAAAGACATGGGTGAGTAAATCTGAAGCTGCTGAAAATAGGCTTAATTATCTTTACGTAAACCAATTTCTTATTCCTCATTTGATTTGAGGTTAAATACGGCCCATATGTGTTTCCATGAGATTCACCCAAATGTAGATCCTGTTATACTTCATGCTCCTCCTGTTAGCAATGTATCACAATGATAGAGAGCGTGTTCTGTTTAGCTGCCCTTTTTAAAGTGCAATGCAGCCCCATGAGGACGCTAGACAAACAGCGCGGGCGAAATTGAAACAGCACCGTTTCGCTCAATAGACAGCACGGCTGTGAAATGACATGATAAAGGGGGATAGGACGACTCTTGTGACTGTTTGGCAGAAACAGATAGCATGCTAACAATGTTGATTTCCTGTCCCTCTCTGCAGCACTATGTCAGCACATTTGTTGGTCCTGCCTCTAATTAAAACGTAGCCGTCAGTAAAGACCTAGTGCTTATTTAGGTCTTTTACCCCTATTGAAATTAGTAGCCCTGCCGCCCAGGGGACCGTACGTCACGGACACAATTAGCTAACACAGGTCCAATTAGGAGCCTGTTTAACGCTAACAGCATTGAGCTTCTCTGATACACTGGCTCCAAGAACAAGTGTCCTAGTGAGACACTAGAGAATAAAAAGACGCTAGAAAACAGAGTCTGTTCATAGTGTGCTGGAGTTTGGCTAAGTGCTGGTGTTAAAATTAGCATCAGAAAATGTGTATGAAATAGAAACATTGTGCATCTTCAGCATGTGAATTCATACATCTTCTGCATGTGTATTTTAAGACATATTGTATGGCAAATCCTCCATAGCACACCTCTGCTATACGGCATTAATAAGTTCACTGCTGGAAGCGACACATAAAAATAGAGCACAATGCTTTCCGTATGATGCATTCTTCTCTAAACTTCGCTGTGATGTACGTATATACGAACAAAATGCAATGATATTGCAGTAAGACACAAAGAAGCATAACATGATATTTAGCCTTTTGAGATGTGCACATTATCAGATAAATATTTGTGCTTTCTGCTAATGCAGTTCTGATGCACCTAAAAAATAAGGTTGATGCTTTCGAGGGTTGAAATGCATCAAAAATCTATGAATACTTAGCAACTGCAAACAACTGAAAACAAAGCTTAAAGGATATGCTCACCCCAAAATTACATTTTACTCACCCTCATGTCATTCTAAAACTTTTGTAATTTTACTATTTTTCCGCCATTATTTATTATTTATATGGTAATTCATAGTTTTTACTTGCAGTATTTTGCAAACAATTTTTTTTTTTCATTTACAATA
>NW_015646359.1:28318-30653 GCF_001515625.1 Sinocyclocheilus rhinocerous | reverse complement strand
AAGGAGGGGGCTTTGTAGAAAACGAAGCGTTTGAGAGAGGCGGGGCATAGAAACCGCTCATTATCAGTCTGCAGCTGAAAAATAATGTGTTTTTTGAACATTAAAGCATGTCAACATATTCTGTTACACCAAATACACAAAATAATGATCTTTAAAAAAGCATCATATGACCCCTTTAACATATATTGTAAGGAAACTTTTAACCAATCAAAAAGTTTTTACTGTAGCATTTTTACAGGTATTATTTCTGTAAAAATTACAAAAGAAAAATTTACAGTGTGAGTAACAGGCTGAAGTTTAAGTCTTATTTCATGTTACGTAATGACAGAATTAGCAATGTCTGATTTGTTATTGCATAGTTCTTGTGTGTAGAATCTCTTTAGTGAATCATTTGATTCATTTCACAAAACCAGTCTGAATGATTTGTATATGAATCAGACCGATTCAGTTCTTTATCAAGTTGCACTGGACAGTTTATGTACATTTTAGTCTGTTCATCAAACAAAGCTATCGTATGACTTTGGAGTATGAATAGGGCACAATTTGTATGAACCACTAATAATACTTCTGCATCATTTTTTAAAGCTTTCTGAAAGTCCTACATGAACTAATTGCGTGGAAAAAACAATAAGTACAAATCTCCTTTTGTGTTCACCACAAGGAATAAAGTCATATGGGTTTGCAATGACATGTGTAAGTAACCATTGTCAACACATGTATTTGCATACCGCTGCGCACCCTGTTCGCGCAGACATGATATATCATCAGCGCGTTCCATTACGCTATTGCAGACCGATCGAGAATGGAATGGCATTATTATTGTAATATTATGCACTTTTTTTTTACTGTAAAGTTTTCTCACCAGTGAATGAGACATAAGAAAATCTGACAGCATTGCATTCAACGCTCCACCAACGCCGTCTCTCATCATATCACTGGTTATCCTCTGGTCTGCCTGTGCGCGTTCATGTGTTTTGGAGGAGGCGTGGCTTTGGGGAGTGATTATGCAGGGAGGGTGGGACCTTATGCTTTCAAAGCTAGCTTGCTATTGCTAGCCTCTCCAAAATCGCCTAACCTACCTTTAAGAGTTTAATTAAAATAATTTTTATTTTTATTAACAGCAGTGAAGGCAACATAAAAGCAATGGAAAATTTCAGCATTGGGATTTGGACACCCAATGAGACTTAATCAAGTTAAGGTATTATAACATGATAAAATGTGCCAACAATGAGTATAATCATTTCTAATCCAGCTGACAAGCATAGATCAAGTAGAATTAGAAATAAAGAAATGCTCAGCAATTAAAGACATTCATCTAATTTTCCCCTTAGAAGTAATGTAAAGATTCATTATGGATATTTACAGTATCTGACATTATAAAAACAGATATAATACTTTCGAAACAAGAAAATTTACCCATGAACCAGTGATCATTACATAACAGTACACTCACATATGCAATTAATACATTTCTAATGTTATATATACACATTTTTTTTTCAATCTAGCCAAGCACTGAAACCTCCTCTGGTTTAGTACTAATGAGGGAAAAATCACAAAAGCCTCTAATCTCCTCCCTGCAGGTCAGTACACAATCAATAACTCCCCTCTGGACACACAAACTTCCAATTAAGCAGAATGGAGGTAAAGTCAGCTGAGGCTCGACTCTTACTAGCTGATTTTGGAACCCTGACCAGGTAGCACAGAACTACTATACAGTAAGAACATGCCTCCAGGGTCAAAACTTAAAGAATACACAGAGACGTTCGCTCTGTAGCTTTGATGAGTCTTATTTGTTTTAGCAGATTAGTTTGCTTGGATGGTTTGCTTCAGTTCATTCAATGAAGAAAAAAGATTCAGATTCAGTTGAATCATGACTCATAAGTGTTCCTAGAAGACCCTGAACAACACTTTAAGTGTTCTATTTTTTTTATAATTTCTAGATTTATAGTCCCAGACAATGTACTACTTTTTTCTGTCAAGTGATAGACTTTTTTCCTGATAGACTCTGATAGAAATGATTTGCATGAACATTCAAAATGCAATCATCATACAAAACATCACCTATACTAAAAAAATCATGAAATGATGTCAACAAAAGTCACATATACCTACAAGCAGTATTCACTTCCCACTAATACAGAACACATTTGTGTCCCTAGATGTTTTTTAAGCATTAGAGGCACAAATCCCATGTTTTCTTGTTATTAGATACACTCACCAAAAAGTAAGCTAAAGTAAAAAAAAATTATAAAATATTATAAAAATTTTAAGTTTTCTATTTGAATATATTTTAAAATGTAATTTATTCCTATGATGCAAATCTGGATTTTCA
>NW_015646359.1:27024-28233 GCF_001515625.1 Sinocyclocheilus rhinocerous | reverse complement strand
TTTTTTTAAAAGGAAATAATACTGAACAATATCTAGCTGTTGCAGTAATAAACATCACTACGACAATGTTTCCCTGTGAGATTGTGCCAATACAATTTAGAGAAATATTCTTCAAGGTGTTTGTCTTCCCTCTAATCTACAAATCATTTTTCTTCTTAATGTGCACTATTTGTGTGTGTAGTGCATTACAAAATGTGGATTGCTTAAGGGGAAAAACAAAAACGAAGAAAACAAGTGGCCCTGAAAGAATTTCGCTAATTAGTTAGGTGAATTACCCGAGAACACCACAGAACAATAAGTAGACGTGCATATGAAACCTGCACTGATAAGGAAAAACAAACCGTTTGCGAGCACATTAAACATGCGTTGTTTCTTATTTGAGAGCTCATGCACAAACACACCCAGGATTTCTTTGAATTACAGCTTAATTAAGAATGTAATTAAATGCTCTGTTGGAGCTAATTAGTTAGGTGAATTACCCGAGAACACCACAGAACAATAAGTAGACGGTCTTATGTGGCATGACGGTTCTCGCTGGTGGCAGTGCGCTGGTTCATTATAGGTGGTATTAACAACATGAGGGCTTATCTGACAGATTGCTCATGTTGACTGGCCAGTTTTATGCTGCCTTATGAAAGCCGCAAAGCCCAGCTGCGTTCACCCTGTCGTACAATGCATCTCTATCGCCGGTGGTTCAGGCCGTGCATATGAAACCTGCACTGATAAGGAAAAACAAACCGTTTGCGAGCACATCAAACATGCGTTGTTTCTTATTTGAGAGCTCATGCACAAACACACACAGGATTTCTTTGAATTACAGCTTAATTAAGAATGTAATTAAATGCTCTGTTGGATTGTAGTTGCTGCTGTGTCAGACTTGATTTGCCCAGTTTCCTTCAGTCCTAAACACACACACACACACACAAACACACACACATATACTTAGCTAAATGTAGACATAACATTAATTTATATTGTTTTTATATCAAGTTATCAATGACTAGACTAACCCCAATGCTAACAAGAAACTTTTTCAATATTAACAGAATTAAAATGCCCTTATATGAATCATCACTTCCAACAGAGGACAGATTTGTCATATTTAGTTAACTACTTCCAAAATTATAGTAAACCTACACACAAACAGATTTATACCAAGGGCTGAAAAAAAATAAAAAATAAAATAAAATGCCATAAAAATTATTAATG
>NW_015646359.1:19824-25906 GCF_001515625.1 Sinocyclocheilus rhinocerous | reverse complement strand
AAAACGTGAAGTGTTTGTCATGTTCTGACCATAAAGAATAGTTTAAAACCACAGTTAACAGTCTGGTTTCTACAACTCCAACTTTGGAGCAAAAATCTGCCTTTAAACTGGAAAGAAATAAAGATTTGAGATTTATCGTGATAATTATTGATATCACCTGATATGAAAAAAAAAAAAAATAAATTTAAAAAAAAAAATATATATATATATATATATATATATCAGCCATTCTATTTTGCCTTAATTATCATGAAAATAATGTCACATTGCAAAAACAATAACTACTCGCAAACAAAAAATAATAAATAAAACATTTCTGTGACCTATAAATGTTTTTCATGTGATTTAGGCTCAAATACAATGAGAAAGGAGAATGGCTTGTATAATTACAATCTAATTCACCTATTAATATTAATGGGATTAAAGACCTAAGCGTTAGAGGTTGTCTGGTGTGATGGGGCATTAAACTATTTCATGACCTTCCTCCGTCAAGCTCAGCTGCTCAGTTCATTCTAGTGTCTCACAGAAGACCACTTCCATGAAAGTGTATGGAGCGCTTGTGATTCATTTGATCCTGCCCAGCTAGACCTGATAAATGACCTAGAGATGCTCTTGAACAGAACCATTACTGTGAATATCCCAGCATTCCCGGTTAAGGGTTTAAATCTTAGGCCTCTTTAAATGAAGCTAGCAGGCTTAGTACTGTGGATATAGAAGAAAGTAGAAGAAAAGCATCAAAAATGTACACTGACACCCACTGTACTGTATCTGTTATTCATATTATACACATAAGCGATAAGGTACAAGAGGCCGTGCTGTGTTGTGAATAAGTCTTATTCACAACTTATTGTGACTTATTCACAATGCAGCATGCCTTGAGTATCTTATCGCTTTTATAAAATGGTTACCACACAATACAAAAACAAAAATGTATGTATTGATATGTTACTTTAAGTAAATTCATTAAATGCTATCCTTCCACTAAAATAAATTAATTAAAAAAACAAAAAAAAACAATTGTTCCTGACAGCAACAGTAAACGGCAAGAGAATGCTCCATCCAATAAAAACAGAGAATAGGACATTTTATCATCTGCTGTATCATTTCTTTTTTAACACCATACATGATATTTGCTGAAATACATAGTACATGGATCAGCATGACACTATATTGATTGTTTATGTTGCTAAGGGTGTTGCGCAGTGATACACAGAACCGTTGAGTGAAGAGGCTGACCAATCAGAATCAAGGACTGGAACTAACCATTTTATAAATGAACATATTATTCTGCTTCATCTGCTGTTGAATTTGGTGGTAGCCCAGAGAACTATGGTACAAAGTTATGAAATTTGTTAAAAACAAAACCATTTCAGGCCCTATTCTGTACCATATACAAGATAAGTGCCCCAAACAGTGTCATAAGTAACTCTAGCAAGATTTTTTCCTTGTAAATTATGGCCCTTTTGGAGGATTCATTGCTTATCTTTAGATCTTCAGGCACTACATTTAACTGCATTTTAATGAAAAATCATAAGCTTTTCAAAAGGAAACAAACACTCAAAATCCTCTTGTGATCACGCACATTAAATCAAATCCCTCTCTTCTTACTTTAATAACTCATGCAGGGATGAAAAACTATCCCTCGGGGCGAGGTGAAACAATGACAGATCAGTTACAAAGGAGAAACGGAGGGAGAGAGAGCTCAAAGACTAATTTTAGCTGTCAGGTTTCGGGAGACGAGGAATATGGGGTGTGAGTGGTTGAGCTGTCAGGGCAATGGTTGGCTCCCCTCGAGTACAGCACCACCATCGCAACTTCAACAAACCCTAGTCAGGCCAATTAATCACTTTGTCTCTGAGGACATTCTCTGTGTGTGTGTGTGTGTGTGTGTGTGTGTGTGTACATCAGTGAATAAGTGCTAAAAAAGTAAGAGCGAGAATTGATTAGAAACCATATTTTTGAATGACTCGTAACTAGATTTTTACATTTTTCTTAAAAAAAAAAAAAAGGTGATATTCCCCCATGCTAACTTTGTTGTTGTTTGGATTGGTTGCTTGATTGATCAAAAGTGACAGTAAAGACTTTTAAACTATTACAAAACAGTTCTATTTAAAATAAATGCTGTTCTTTTGAACTTTACATAGATCAAATAATTCTAAAAAACATATCCACGAAATTAGTATTGTGATTTTAAATGTTTTCAACATTGATCATAATAAGAAATGTTTCTGGTCAAATCAGCATATTAGAATGATTCTGAAGGATCATGTGACACTCAAGACTGGAGTAATAATGCTGAAAATTCAGCTTTGCATCACAGGAATAAATTACATTTTAGAATACATTAAAATAGAAAATAATTATTTTAAATTGCAATATTATTTCACATTTTTACTGTTTTTACTGTATTTTTAACCAAACATATACAGCCTTGGGGAGCATAAAGAGACTATAAACATTTTTTTTTTTTTTTATCTTACTGACCCTAAACTTTTCAACTGTAGTGTATATCTGTAGAAAAAACAGTGCCAGACTGGAACAAAAAGTATGAGCAGTATGAACGGTCTCATTTTCAAGCGGTGGACGTATATGCAAAAACCAAGGCATTTTTATTCTGCGATCTGAGAACTCAAATGTAGGACTTCAAATAGAAGCTGGATTTTGATCAGGTCTTACGACTAATAAGTCCAGCCTTATTTGACTTTCAACTTGACACTTGTGCAGCTGGAGGGCAAGTGACTTTCCTGTGCGTAGGATTCACCTTTGAAGAAAAGGGCTGCACATCAATATTGGTTGCACGATTGTGAAAATAAATGATTAGATCAATGATGAGCCAGTAGCTGAATCATTAAGATATTCACATGAAGTTTAAGAAAGCATTTGGACGAATCCGATTAACATTAACCTTCGGCTTCATTTTAACCTTAGTGGTTTTCAGTTTTATCTTAGGCTGGTGGGCAACCATGGAGACATAAGAGTAAACCATTCTGCAGCCTATTAATATGACACGCAAAAGCATGGCTGTTTTTATCCACGCCGGCACACGCGATTTCTCGGAAGAGGAACGACAGGAATTATGTGTGGCATTTGGACTGCAGGAATACTCTATTAGAAATAATATTAGTATTAAGCTTCCACATGCCTGACCCGAGCCAAAGTTCTTTAAGGCAAGTCATTTCACTCGGTGGCCATGTTTGAAACGCCTCTCGGGCATGCAAGTGCAGCTCCTATCTCTTTGAATGGGGAAACATAAAATTCTCCAAAACTGTTCGCCAAGCTTACGGTTAAATTTGAAATCACCAATTAAATCTGACAACAACTGTCTCAAAATGTTGTTTCTTATGCTCCAATAGCATTAAAAAAAAGCTTATTTTTCAGGCTAAACCAGCCAATGCGGACACGCAGTTCTAAGCATGCGTCTCAGAACGCTGACTGTTTCTATAGCAACCGGGACTTCTAACGGCAGCTGCAGGGACACGATGACTTTACCGATTAGCGATTGGCTCTTTTACTCAGAAGGCGGGGCTTCCTCGATAGAGTGGCCATGTTGAGCATTGCATTTTTCCCCATTCATCTTGGGTATTCTATAGTCTCTGCCCAAGCAGAGGGAGCGTTCACTTCTACAGTATAGAGCCTATAGCATGGGATCCCTGTCTGAATATCATAGTGTACTTTACTATAGCTGACTGAACACGACATAGCAGATTTTACATTTAAATGTAACCATTTAGCATAAGCTTTTATTCCAAATGTCTTAAAATTAGGATAATACAAGCATAAGCAACTGATCGAATGTCAAAAATAATCCAAGTAGAGCTGCAACAGCACCATTTTTTAATCAAAGCACAACAGTAAATGAAAATTCCATTTATTTTCTTCACAGAGTAATAGATTTTAAGCAATAAAGTATAAACCTATCAATGCAGATCTACAATAAACTTCAGGGTTAAGTGATGGTATACATCAATTATATACATGCATCTACATTGTGTGTGTGTGTGTGTGTGTGTGTGTGTGTGTGTGTGTATTTAGATAGCTAAGTAAACGTGTGTGTGTGTGTGTGTGTGTGTGTGTGTTCGTATTAACCGTCTACACTAGAACAATGAATCCAACAATCATAGAAGTCACTGTTACCATGGAAATTGTACATATATTTTTACATTTGAAAATTCTGCTAATTGTAATGCTTTATGGGATGAATAGTTTTTTCCTACTTGGTTAGTTTAGTAAAAGGCATAGAATTCTTTAACAAACTATTTTTTTAATCCCTATGGAGAAAAATACTTCCTGAAACAAGGCAGTTAAAAAAAGTGGGTGGTCACTGGTGTGCTATATTTAAGAATGCAAGATTTTAGCGATAATCTAGCGAATATCTTTTCTGTCTGATTTAGTTGCTGACATTTCCAGCAGACGAAAAAGACTGCAACAAGTTTCTAGCCCTGAAAATAGGTTGAGACTAACTGAACAGAAGAAGAGGAACAATTCTCAGTGTCCCTGAGTGAGATGCAGAGAGCACTGTCACCCTGAGACTTGATGATGGGTTTCAGCCAACACACTGAATGCACCTATGGACAGATGCTATAATAAAAGGTTTTCTATTGTGACTCTGCCAAAAGTTTGAGGCAGCCAGCAGGATGTCTTTATTTAGGATCTTTGCCTGGGGAATCCATGAGCTCAGACAACCTGCAAAGCCACAACACAGCTGCGACAAACCTTTGATTCCTTCAGCATTGTGTGTGTGTGTGAGTTCAGTGGAATATACATTACCCAGCCAGTCTCACAATAGAAACGCCACTCTAGCGCTGCTTTCTCGGTGCGTGACTAAAACATCTCACGGCGGCAGTTTTTAACCTCATTTTGAAGGATTCCAGGAGCCACGGTTATTGTTAGATTCTATCACATATTTGCAGAACACAGAAGCACAGCACAGACAAACGTTGAGATGACTTACAAACATAAATTTAACATGCTAACTGCTAACATAATGCAGCACATCGGCTACAAGCAACACAACAGAAGTTTTATGGTTCACTCCCATTTTTCTTTTAGTTTAAGACATAAAAATAAACATTACTTTTATATAATATGTTCAAAATCACGGGAGCTGCCATGGCTCACTGCAAATAGCTTTTCTGGAAATAAAGTAGTACTTTTATTTAGCAAGGATGCATTAAATTAATCAATCAAAGGTGACAGTAAAAACTTTTACAATGTTTCTAAAAAAGTTATTATTTTTATTTATTTGTGTATTTATTTAAATGCTGCTCTTTTGAACTTACTATTCTAAAAATCCTGAAAAATAGTCATCACGGTTTCCACAAAAATCATGTTTTCCATGTCCAGAAAATCAGATTAGAATGATTTCTGAAGGTTCATGTGACACTGAAAACTGGAGTAACGATGATGAAAGTTCAGCTTTGCATCACAGACAAAAAATATATGGTGAAATATATTCTATATTTCTATATAAATAGAAAACAGCTATTTTCACTTCTGTACTAATATTTGACAATATTACAATTTTTACAATTTCAAATAAATGCATTGGTGAACATAAGAGATTTCTTTCAAAAACATTAAAAGAATCTTTCCAACCCCAAAGTTTTGAACAGTAGTGTACATGTATCTTAGATTATCACTATTAGTCATTTTAAAATAAAATCCACATAAAGTCATACATAATATAACAGGCTCTTAGAAAACTTTTAATTGATGACTTAAGCCTAATAATTATCTGTGGAACACAATCAGAGCCAATGATCACTCATTGTGATCACCTGTATATCAAATTAAAATTACAGACATCTGCTTTTGTCGTACTTTATTGTTCTCGGCTAAGATGCTGTCGCTTTAAATTACAGTCACGCTCATCTTAAATTAGAGTGCGATGTTTACTGCTGGAACAAGTGATGGATCAGTGGAGAAGTACGTCAGCCCTCCACTGAGAACATAAAACTCAGACGTAATGTCTCGGTTTTGAAGAAACAGAAAGAAACAGAGCCAAGGTCAGGGTAGCGGCAACCTCAACTACATGGCAGACCAACAAAGACCATAAAGATTAAAAATATTGTTTTTTTTTGGG
>NW_015646359.1:17688-19778 GCF_001515625.1 Sinocyclocheilus rhinocerous | reverse complement strand
CTGTATATACATATAAAACTTTTTTTTTTTTTAATAAATGTTGTTCTTTTGAACTTTATATTCATTAAAGAATCTTGAAAAGAAAATATAACATGGTTTCCACAAAATTTACTATAATAAGAAATATTTCTTGAGCAGCAAATCAGCATATTACAATGATTTCTGAAGGATCATGTGGCACTGAAGACTGGAGTATTGATGCTGAAAATTCAGCTTTGCGTCACAGAAATAAATTACATTTTAAAATATATTAAAATAGGAAACATTTATTTTGAATTTTAAAAATTGGTGAGCATAAGAGACAAAAAAAAAGTACCAACCCAAAACGTTTGAACAGTAGTAGGCATTTTGACTTGGGGCAGAAATGCAAAAAGAAACACCCTACAAATCTCTCACAGCATCTCAGTAACCACCTACAATATGCTTACAACTTCTTACAGCACCTTAGCAACCTCATAGCAACCACCCACAACACCCTACCATCATGGTGACACAAGCTCACATTTTCCTCAGAAAACATCAAAGTTATAGGTTCGTTGATACAAAAAGAACAATTCGAAGCAAAGTTTCATCGTGCATCTCTATAAGTCTTCTCAGTTATTTCTTTGCAAAAAAACGTCAGTTATTGCAGAGGCATTACACCGCACGGTCAACATGACACACTTTATCTCCATTTAGAAATTCCCAAGGGTCTTTCTAATGTGTGATGCTCGGAAAGACAATGATGAACCTGCTTATTGGTCTTAAACAGCTATATAAACCAACAGTCATGCGCTCACAGCTAAAGCTCAATAAGAAATGCACGGCTGCATCACACACAGGATGAGGAAAAGACTAGCATTACAGCTGACCGTGAGGGCACAGAGCCAGGTGGCGCAGAGAAACGGATAGTGAGGGTGAAAGTGAGCCTGAAAGACTCATAGAGTGAGGAGGGGGGTATTGGCAGCCCTGTCCTACAGAAGGAGGCCCACAGGCATTTGTTTTCTGAGAGGAATTACAAGTGGAAGAGAAACAAACCCTACAGCCACTGAAAAGAAAATCCTCTCAGCTTTTTTTTGCCATTCTTAAAAAAGCGGGAGTCTGCGGATTACAACAGGCTTTATTGGTTTACTTCGTACCGAGAATCGGGAAATTGAAGATGTCATTCCCTCTTAAGCGCCAGGGTCAACAAGTGGATGCTGAAAAAGAAGTCAAGCGTTTGCATTGGCGGAGAGTCTGAGCTCTGCATGGGCTCAATTGAATAGAGAAAGAAGTTTTTTTTCACTGTTTCGCACACATGGGTCAAGGGCCAAAACAACACCAGAGTCAAATACTGATGAAAAGAGAAACAAATAATTTAACTGCAGATACAGAAAACAGTGACTCTTCTTGTTTTTCATGAAAGAAAATAAGGGAAGAAAGTAAGTCACGTCTTCACTAATACACTTTGATTGTCTAAGGCAATGCAGTACATGGAGAAACATTAAAAACACTTTGTTTTGAAGGTATAGCCACAAGACTTTGACATTATACACTACTGGTCAAAAATATGTGTGGGTGGGGGTTGAAAGCAGTGAATACTTTCGTTCAACAAGGATGCATTAAATTGATCAAAAATGAAAGTAAAAGACATTTATAATTTTTCACAAAAATATTAAGCAGCACATCTGTTTTCAACGTTGATGATAATAAGAAATGTGACACTGAAGACTGGAGTAATTGGCTGCTGAAAATTCTACTTTGTGATCACAGGAATAAATTACATTTTCAAATATACTCAAATAGAAAACAGCTATTTAAAATTGTAATAATATTTCACAATATTGCCATTTTACTACATTTTGGTCAAATAAATGCAGCCTTGGTGAGCATTGGAGACTTATTTAAAAAACATTACAAAAAAATTTCCGGGCACACACTTTTGAATGGCAGTGTACAGTACGTGACACAAGACTAGTGTTATAAAAATCACTTACTAAACCTACTAACGAAACAGAAAGTGACTTCTTACATCATGAAAAGTCCATACAAATAGTTAATCCTCATAAAAAAGTAGATCTCACTGCTAAAATTATGATTTACAACTCAAATACTGCACTACAAAAAAAAAA
>NW_015646359.1:10367-16653 GCF_001515625.1 Sinocyclocheilus rhinocerous | reverse complement strand
AACTCAAATACTGCACTACAAAAAAAATATATATATATATATATAAAAACATATATACAGTATGTGTATATATATATATATATTTTTTTTTTTTTTGCTTTTAAACTCTTCAGAACATCTTATTAGACAGGTTTCTATTGTGTGCGCATTACTGAACGGTACAATCATTTTTTGCTTGATTTTATGAACTGGGGAACATATTGAAATTATTGGCTGTGGTAACAGAGCTTAGCTTGTTTTGAATGCTGCATCCGGTCCATTTGATAAAGTTTATGGATGCAAAGCTGACTGAGGTTGTCAGTCCCAAATATCTCATTTAGTGTTCCACCAAAGAAAGAAACAAAGTCACAAAGGTTTTGAACAACATAAGGGTGAGTAAACTATCTGAATTTTTGGTGAACCATCCCTTTCAATAGGAATGTTCCTACATTAAGAGTAGCATTGTATAAACATCTTGATACCTATGAACAAAAGACCAGATGTGTGAATAATTACTGTATTAGTAAAGAAAATGATTCGGTCAAAGATAGAAAGTTATCCATGTGATCCAATTAGAGGCTTTTATAAATAATAATTGTCTTAACATTAGAATATTCCACCAAGAAAGAACTTTTTTTCTGTTCTGAATAAAGTTCAAGTCTAGACATCAGAGCAATGACGACATTAATTAACAGGAAATATTCTCACTCCCTCAGCTCGCATAAACTCTCCAACCAAACTTAATTTCGGTTGAAGATGATTAATAATTTGATCATATTCTCAGGTCTACCAGCAGTAATTTTCTATCAAACTTAAATGTCAGATGGAAGCCTGGGTCAAATGCAGTGCCATATGGTTCTCGACAGAGGTGTGAGCTGACACATAAATGAGAAGCATTTAAAAGGACATGCTTTAAAAAAAAATTCCACCAAATCAGGGTTATGAAACAATGAAAAATTAATGTAGATCAAATTTACATATGCTACTTTTTGAAATTAGCTCAAACCACAGCAGAGTGTTAATGAAAACATTATGCACTACAGTCAGCATAGCTCAGATTATTTAGAACAACACTTAAATTAGCTTATAAATATTCAATGTCCTGATATTTTACAGGTGCAGTAACCTTGAGCATCAGCAACCAACAGACCACCTAACATCATTTTCATTAATTCATTATTAATCGAGCAGTTGACTCACTCCATGAGAGCTGAAACTAAACTTATGCTCTATGGGGGCTCTATGTTGTGATAGCAACATTTCTAGATAACACCCTCTTTTGACTAATAACTTTAACAAAGCCACTGCTCAGACTTTTAGGAAAAAATTATGACAATTTTATATTAAAAAAAAAATATATAATTAGAACCGATTTTAACTAATTATATGATACATAATTATTTTTTAAATATATTCAACTTATTAAATACACAAAATATTAAGAAAATACTTATAGTGGTATCAATAATAACAATAATAATAATAATAATAATAATAATAATGTGTGTTGTTTAAAAAAATCATACCGTGAAAATTTTCTGTCAATACATAATGAGTTAATTCTTAAAGGTTCAGAGCGCTTCCGCTGTCCTTACACAACATGAAGAAAGATGCTTAAAAACGCACGGCTCCGCGCTTCAGCTGCCCTGCTGTTTCTCAGTTGACTGCCACCACCGTGTGGAGAGGGAACGAAATAACTCAAAATGCTCATTCACACTTCAAAAACACAAAAATCAGTCAAGAAATAAGATCATTTCAAGAGACGGACTGAAACATATCTGTATTCAGGCACGTAACAGTGTGCGCAAACGCGTAATGGCGCAGCAAACAGTGATTTATCATTAGGCTAGTGGATTTCTGATGTCAGTTCTCCCTAATGATGCATCTCTGATGAATGCTTTGACATCTTTTGATTGATAAGGATCCTTAAACACACATATACAATTTAATTACATCATGAATTGCGCCAGGATGTAATTTGGGCACTTAGAGTTTAGCACAGAAGTGTTTGCGCTGCCTGAGTGAGAATAAAGGATCACTGCGACTTTATCGCTTTAAAAAATATTGAATGCACTCACATGTGTCCATGGATTAAATTAAATGCTATGCTAGAACATAAAGCTATCCAACAAGTTTGATATGACAGATGGATAAGCACTTTTACGCACGGGAGTTGGACGCTCACCTGACTGCGAGGTGCACAGGGGAACAATCACAGCAGTAAGGATGAGGACGACGATGATGTCAGATCGCATTTTGATCATATGAAGAGGCTGCATATCCATTTCTTCACATGTCCACTCCAAAGTCCCGTTGGTGAGCTGTCAAATGTCTTTCAGCCTGTGCGTCTTTGCGCAGCTGTTCACATAGAGCGCATGGTCTGAAGTCGCGCCTTGGTGTATGTCTGCAAGTAAAACTGGATCACTTGATTATATGACAGAGGTGAAAGTGACTTATTCCTTGACTAAATGTGACTGCGTTGGGACTGTCATCACTCTGCGCTGAATTCCGGACCGAGTTACGGTCTCCGTGCCCGGGCGCGCGTCTTGAGCGCTTGAACACCGCCCACCTGAGCACTGATTGGACAGAATAGTGGATTAATTAAGGTGAAGCACGCCCCCAAACACAGAACTGTTATTATGTGGGGATTTAATTATTATACTACAGAATCCAGTCATAGTTCGTAAGGAATGAATATTTAATTCCAATCTTTAAGTTTCATACAATTTCCACGTAATTTTCCAACCAAGAAAAGTTCTGTTTGATTTTTTTTTCTTTCTTTCTTTTATCAAATAGCATCAACTTTGCAAATCTTAATGCTTTTTTAAAGATAGTTATTGAACATGTAAAATGACAATAACTGGTATTCTACGAAGAACGATGTGGCCTGCATATCATGGTAGAAGAATATGGTAATCATTCAGTACCGTGGTATTAACACATTATCATAGTTTGTAAGGGCTGAGGTTTATCGTATCTACTTTAGCCTTTGAAAACAGAGATTTCTAATATATATTTTAACATATGCAAGTATTCCTTCAATATGCTTTTCTACACATGCGCAAGCTAGACAAAACATGTAGAACCATTTTTTTAAACAATAGCGCCATCTGGTGCAAATATAAAAACATAAACACAATGGCTGTGTCCAAAACCTGTCTGGAATAGCATACTTGTGCAGTAGGGTGAATTCTGGATTGCAATATACCTGAAATCACCCTATACTGCACCTACAGTGCATAATATGCTATTTTTTTTGTATGCATTGAACACCAAAATGTGCAATATACAACCAAGAAGGATATAGTGAATACAGGATTGATAATGTGATTAACATTACCTTTCACGTTTCCAGTGTTAGTGAACCACACACAATAAAAGATTATTTTTTTTACATCTCATTAGCTGAATATTATTTGACTGCAAAGATTTAGTTTTTACACAAAATTAGACTATTTAAAATATGAAATAGAGAAAAATAAAATATAATATATAGAACATCTTAAAATAGAATATATTAAATATTATTTCTGCAATGGTTAATAGATACAATACTACTGATTATAAAATGTTCTATTCTATAATATGTAGTTCTATAAACTATTTTGTAAAAACAGTACGTCATATTCAGTGTATACTGCACAGCATGATATGCAGTGCATTGGTATTCAAACACAGCCTTAAAACTCAAATACAGACGACTTTTAAAATCTAAACAGATTTTAATACACTAGGTATCATAAACTTGCTGACTTTGTAAATGGTTAAAAAGAAAAACTGACTTTAAAGTCCCTCCAAACACAACAAACTCACAAAAAAATATGTGCCTTGATGCTAGGTGATGCATGATAACTGAAAACAACGTGTTCTATAATCGTCTGACTGGATGAAATCAAAGTCCGAAGCTAAGAAATCGGAGTCTGTGCCCATGCTTTTCTGTGAAATCGGTCAACTTTGATCTGCAGACTGACTCTGACTTTCAGCATCCAGTGTCAACTCCTCCAGACTGCAAATCTGGTCAAAAATCATGTAGTGCATTCCAGTCTTGAGTGAGCTGCAAGCCTAGACAGCAGTTTGGGCATCATAGGCAAATTTGCAATATTTAATATCCAAAATGACTAGATAGGAAGCTCATTAGGTTTTGAGACACAGCCAATGATAGCAGACTCACATTTAGCTCCAATCAGGCAGTATGAGAGTATTCCTTTCTAAAAAAAAGAGGCATAGTAAGCTGCCTACCAAGGTCATGTTTTTAGGCATCATAGGCAAATTATCATTATATAATGCCCAAGAATGTGTTTTGGTAAGAAGCTCATTAAATTCCGAGACAAAGCCAACGTTAACCTACTAAAGACAAAGCTCCAATTCTATACCCTTTTCCAATCATTGCCCTACTGCAATGATTGCCCTGCCCTGCAGACTACCTAGCATTTCTGTGCAAATTCACATTATACAATACTTAAAAATTCTGTCTAGGTAAGCAGCTCACTAGACTGAAACAAAGCCAATGATAACATATGCACAACGCTCTTTAAAAATTATAAAAGCAAACTGTTAAAGTTTACACACAAAATTACTCCAAATCTTTACTTAGTGGTAGAATTCCTTTTTAATATACTTTACAAATGGATATACACCTCTAAGCAGAAAAAGAAATCAAATGAAATAAAGTAAATCCTCACTAATTGAACAGGCTTTATGGCTGAGCAGTTCAGTAGCCCAGTGCATGCTACCAAATCAGACATGTATTAAAATCCCAGTCTCCCACGCTCAAACACACACACACACACTCTCACTTTCACACAAACACAGTACAAGCATACGGGTATTCTTGTGTACATGCACACATCTGTAAAGCTGAACGTGTATACACTGACAAAAATGCATTCGAGAGCAAGAGCGAACCTCACAAAACCCGTTCAGAACATGTCCAGGTTATATTCGACCCCAAAATTAAAAGTAATAAGAAATAATATTTAGCTTTTCTTTTTTTTTTTTTTATTATTTGATGATAATTAAACATAATTTCCACAAAATTCTCACTGCCTTAACGCAGAAAAAGATTATATAATATTTAAAATTGGGGAAAACATCCTTAATTTATCATAAAAAATGATGTCTCAACTCAAAATCTTTATCAGTACCTCTTCATTACATGCAAAACAGAATTTCTTGTTTTTACCCTTTGATTTTGGGGTAAAATGTTGGGAAGCTTATTTCTGCCACCGGACGATAATAATAGTAATAATAATAATAATAATAATAATAAAGGGAATTTGACATCTCAAAATTCAAACTTTTTCTCGCAATTCTGAGTTTACGTATTACAATTCTGATAGTTTTTCTCTCAATTCTAAGAAAAAAAGAACTGAGATGTTAACTCGCAATTGTGAGATATAAACTCAATTCTGAGAATATAAATACAAATTATGAGATTTAAACTCGCAACTGCGAGAACAAAAGTCAGAATTGTGAGAATAAAAGTTGCAATTATCTTTTTTTATTTTTTATTCAGTGGCAAAAAAAAAATAGAATTGCAAGATATAAACTCAGAATTCTGGGGGTGGGGGGGGTGGTCAGAACTGCAAGATATAAACTTGAAATTGCGAGAAAGTAAGTCAGAATTCCTAGTTTATATCTCGTAATTCAGACTTTTCCCCTCAGAATTTGGACTTTCTCTCAATTCTGAGTTCATATTTTTTTTTGCAGTTAAAAGGTCACAATTACCTTTTTTCTTTTTCTTTTTAATTCCGTGGCAGAAATGGGCTTCCATATAAATGTGACCCGGACATTCATAAGATTCACACACAAACATCTCACAGATTTGAACTGAAACGGTTTCATAACTCACTCAGAGGCACCCACAGATATTCTGATATTTGCGCATGTGCACATGTGATACGGAGTAGTCTGACAACTGCAGTGACTTTACATGAAGGGAGGTGCCGAGTTACAAGTAATGGCTCTAAAGAATCCGCTTGGAAATCCACCGACGTATTCTGCGGGACATCAGTGCTATATGTTTTTGCGATTCCTCATAGGTGGACTCCTCCCCCAGAACGAATGAACCAATGGAACTTTGGAATTTCTATGACATCACTCATGAACAAATTAATCTCAGTGTTTGTAGGTTGTCAAGTTTCGAGAAGAAGCAGGCTGCAGAAGTTGGCTTAGAACGTATGTCCAGTTATATGTGGTAAAAAACACAGAGGCACTAGTATAGGAGGAGACATCAGAGAGGTTATACGTCCTCATTTTCATGATCACCATCTTTGTACTTCTTTTTTCCTTTTCTTTTTTTTTGTGT
>NW_015646359.1:0-10225 GCF_001515625.1 Sinocyclocheilus rhinocerous | reverse complement strand
TCCCCTAAAAAAAAAAAAAAAAAAAAAAAAAAAACCATCGGAAATGGACAGTAAGGCCCACCCCTCCCAAATCTTGATCAGGGACTCGTGGCGTCATTCATTATGTATTTTAACTTTCGTCTTTCCCCAAGTATGTTTTAATAGTTTGAGATTCAGTCTGGACTGACGTGCATCTGCAAAGTCACATGCATGTGAGAGTGGCTCGACAGAGACATCATCTTGCATAGTTTTTGATGAAGTCCTGAACTTTGTTCCTGAAATCCTCCTAACACAGGAAGCATTAAGGAAATTGATGGGTTTGGATAAAACACGAACCCGCAAATGCTCTGCACACAGGGCTAGGTGATATATTGAACATTTATGATATATTCACTACTATGTTGTTGCCAATATACATAATATCGGGATGACTGTATTTTGTTTTATCTTTAACATTACGTTTCCAAAAGACTGTGCCGATAGACTTGTTTGTAAACGTGTTTAGATGTGTGCTGGGGCTCTACCTTGTCCCGTAAATGATGTTCCGCTGCATCTATATTCAGTGGGTCATCAAAGTTAAGAAGATCCTGTGAGAGAAACAAACGCCTATTGGCGTTTACATTCTAAAGCATAAAACACTGATGATCAAACATGGTTCCTGAAGACAGCGCGTGTACTTACAGTGAAGAGTGAATTCAGTCCCCATACTACATCCTAGAGACAAAAATGGGTGGAAAAATACAGATTAGCGATCACATTTAAAGGTGCTGTATGTAATTTTGGTAACACTTTATTATAGGGTCTCTTAACTAGTTGCTTATTAGCATGCACATTACTAGAATATTAGCCATTTATTAGTACTAATTAAGCACATATTAAAGTCTTATTCTACATTACCTTATTCTACATCCCTAATCCTACCCAATTCCTAAACTTAACAACTACCTTACTAACTATTAATAAGCAGCAAATTAGCCATTTACTGAGGGAAAAGTCATAGTTAATAGTGAATAAGTGTTCCCTATTCAAAAGTGTTACAATAATTTTTTGACTGTACTAAAACATAAAAATACCATACTATTTTTGCAGATATTTAGGAAACATGTTTTCACATATTTGTTTCTCCGAAAAAACAATGCTACTGTAGTACAGCCAGTTATTTGGCTTTGAAATGTGCGTTACATGTTGGAATGTCTGTTTTTGTTTTGGTCTGCGTGATTCCGCCCCCTGCCAGTTTAGCCAATAGGATTTCAACACCCTGGGTTGCCAGTTGGTGGGAAAACACAGTGTATTGCAGCTATTGAAGCCAGCAAATGAACTTGGTCAGAGATCACTGATTCTACTCGACCTGAAAAGCCTCAGAATCCATCTAAAAAGCTCTATGACCAGATACATATTAAACACGGATAAAACAACTCATCACCTTACACTGTAAGGCTCATTGGGTAACACTCGTTCCTTGTGGCATCTGGCAACCCACATCGCGTCTGAGGTGGGGTGGCAGGAGAAACAACGCTCTCCTTTTTTAATCTCTTTATTTTACTGCAGTACCTATTTCAGTATTCAATATTACATACTGCACCTTTAACATGAGCGTCATGTTTTTAGAATGCAGTGTCATATGCAAGATGTGTCGTCTAACACATTTACACAGAAAAATAATGAAAAAGCAGTAGTGGAATGAAAAAATGAACTGCAGCCCTGTACATTTGGTCGATAACACCAATATTTATTTATTTAAAAATGTATCATTATTTAAGGGTTCATGAAAGAAAGAAAGAAAGAGGCATTTCAATACAGGTCTGTCTAGTAAACACTGTAATGAATTTCCTAAGATGCATTATAAAAACACAAATTACCTTTAGTGTACGAGTGGGTGCCCATCCAGTACCATCAATTGAATGCTCTCGCAATAAACTTGCAACAAAAAGCAGAGATTGATGTATACAATATCATTTAAAGATCACAAATACAGCTGTAAAAAGAATCAAAACAATCTGGAGTCTGATGCATTAAGACATGAATAAAATGACAAAAACAGACACATACCTCAGACAGATCTCCCCAGTTTCTGCAATGTTTGGGTGCCATATTCTAGTCAAGCACTTGACTTTGGGAGGCTGTGGAAAACAGAACATGGTTTGTTATCTAACAGCCCTACCTGGGGTGCATGTCTGAACTTGTGTCTGGTTTATAGAAAAAAAGTTTATTTCATTCTAAACTTGTATGATTTAATTCGCCTCAATGGAACAGAAAAGAAGATATTTTGCAGATTGTCCAAGCTCCTGTACAAATAAAATGAAAATGAACAAGACTAAAAGCACCATGAAAAGTACAATAAAAGTAGTCTATAAGATCAATTGTACATTTCATTTAAATTACTCTATAATTTACTTCATCACTTACCTCAGATATATAATCACTGTATAATGCTATACGTAATGTCTTTGCCTCAGTAATATTTCATGGTTTTGCTCTAAACTGGGATACCAGGATTGAGGGTCCATGTCTGAATCTATTCACAGCCTTTGCTGGGCTATTACAGGTGCTGTGAGGTCAAGGATGGGATGCTATATATGTGTGCATTTGTGTGGGCACGCTCAGGCAGCTATTTATTGAATTCAGACACTGCAGAGCATCAGTAATGCCCGCAAACATCTATTTAACAGCCCCGCTTACAAATGGACTAATAAAATCATCGTAGCACTGAGAGTGAATAAGTGTGGCATTACCTCTTTACTTCATGATATGTCACAGGCACTTACCACCATATTATAGGCTTCAGGAACTTCAATCTCAAACTGAAACTTTCCACCAAGGTAATAGCCTTCATCTGATGAGATGTTTTGCAGAAATGTAAAGTTATACTTTCACTTGCAAAATACAAAAAGCAAAGAAAAAAGACAAGCAAAGGCCTATTCACACAAAAAGCAGCATAAAAAAAATATATGATTTGGTATATGAACATTTTCAATGATTTTTGTTTTTTTGCTCTGCTGGTTCCAGACACATGACTCAAAATATAAGATATATATCTTATTATATTATCAAAAGATAGTATCTTATTGGTTCATGAGGTTATGTCAATGTGAAGGGGTCCATAGGTATACAATGTTTTATTTTAAATACCTGTAAACTGTGTGAATGGGCCTTAAAGGGACAGTTCACCCAAAAAAAAGAAAATTACCCCATAATCTATTCACCCTCAAGCCATCCTAGGTGTATATGACTTTCTTCTTTCAGATGAATACAATTGGAGTTATATTAAAAAACTGTCCTGGCTCTTCCAAGCTTTATAATGGCAGTGAATGGTGGTCAAGATTTTGAAGCCAAAAAAGTGCACCCATCCATCATAAAAAAAGTACTCCACACGGCTCCGGGGGGTTAATAAAGGCCTTCTGAAGCGAAGCGATGCATTTGTGTAAGAAAAATATCCATATTTAAAACTTTATAAACCGTAATCTCTTGCTTCTGTTAACTGTTGTACACATGTTCACAAGAGAGTGGCTTTCCAGCGTATGACGTAGGCGTAGTGTAAGCTCCGGTGAGAAGTGACGAATGCGGAAGCGCAGATTAGAAAGCAAAACGAAACATCAGTCACGAATTAGAAGTAAAAAACTAGGATTTTTAAAGAAAAATGTCGGATTTTGATATAAGCCAAGAGGATACTGGTTTTCCTTTGCTGAAAACAAAACATGGTTCTCGCAAGACTAACATATTCTTACTGGAGCTTTTGTTATGCCTACGTCCTATGTCATCCACAGGAATGCCACTCACCCGTGAACACACATACAATAGCGGAAGTTAGAGATTATGGTTTATAAAGTTTTAAATATGGATTTTTTTTTTTTTTACACAAACGCATCGTTTTTCTTAAGAAAACCTTTATTAACCCCCCGGAGCTGTGTGGAGCACTTTTTATGATGGACGGATGCACTTTTTTGAGCTTCAAAATCTTGACCGCCATTCACTGCCATTATAAAGCTTGGAAGAGCCAGGACATTTTTTTATACAGTATAATTCCAATTGTATTCGTCTGAAAGAAGAAAGTCATATACATTTGGCTTGAGGGTGAGTAACTCATGGGGTAATTTTCATTTTTGGGTGAACTATCCCTTTAATATCGGGTATGAATAGGTCAGCTGAACACTTTTATACTGATAAACAGCATCTGCATTTAATGGATTTTTACAATTTAACCTTTCAGAAAAGAGATCAGAATTACCTGGTGAAATGGCCAACTGGAAGTGACAGAGTTTGTTTTCATCAGGAAACGTAACTTTACAAGTATCTGCAGAAAGAATAATAATGTTTATGATAGTTCTTAAATCACAAAAATTAGAATTTAACATCTGCATAACAGCTGACACATACAAACAGGTTTGTAGATGTATGAAAGAAAGAGTATTAGGGATGCACCAAAATTAAAAACCATGGCAATTCTGATAAACCAATAATTATTTTCATGTTATGGCCGATATTCAAACTCTATAATATTTTGTCAAAAGAATATAAAAATGAAACACTAAAAATTAAATCCACTCATCCAATCATTTTAAAAGTTATTCTTACATTTGATTTTTGAATGCACCCTTATATATATATATATATATATATATATACACACTTAAATTGCAAAAAAATGACCTGAACATACTCACTTGGAAGGTTGGCCTCAAGTTCTGCAACCTCTGTAAACACAAATCAAAGCATGACATGAGTGTTCAGTATTGATGGGTAACAAAAACACTTATAAAACCAACTTTTACAAACCAGCATATGAACAGATTTTTTTTAGAATGATATAGGGATGCACAATATTATCGGAACGTTAACGGAATCAGACGATAATGGGTTAAAATCAGCAAACATCGGCATCAACCCGATATGAAAAATTATGCCACTATGCGTTAAGATGAATAACTCGCATGTGTTCAGGGTGTGCTGGCAATAAGATCACGTCAGAGGTGTGGTCATTCTTGAAGCGAACTTTTGCCTGAATGGTGATTAGATTCACTGTTTTGGATCACTACATTTAATTTGAGAATACAAGTAGAGAATGGCATGTCAGATGTGCAATAGAGTCAACAGTCACAAGCATGTGCAGCAGTGGCAGTGGCAGCTTCCCCCGGGTCCTAATGCCCGTCCGCTAAGGCCTTTTATTTATTTAGGGGGAGCTGTTGGCCTACTTGTTATAAAATTTAAATAAAATAAACAAATAACATTGTGTTTCTGATTAAATAAATCAGTAATCGATGTCATAATATCACGAGTATGTTTTGATTTAAAGGTCAGAAGCTATAGCTTACATGAATAAAAAAAACCACAAACATGAGACTTGTATAATAAATAGTTTTATATATACATATTTCATCATTCATATTTATTCATCATTCATTAATGTGTAATAAATAAATTTTTTCAATCAGATTATGAAAACTTAAATACAAGGAGCTATAAAAGTTTTTTTCAGAATTTGTACAGCTCTTTCGCTTTAGACCATCTACAAATGTTAAATCTTCAAATAAAATATTAAGGTTGTCACTGCAACTGTCTGAAGAAAAAACCGGCAGTGATTGATTTGTAGTTGATTTATAGTTATTTTCAAAGCTTTCAATGTACTCTCATTATAAAATAACTTCATTATTGTTTATTTAATTATAACAAGTAAGCTTTTTGTTAAAAACTAACCAAAATTAAAAAATAATTTGTTTATAATCGCTGCACAGGAGAGACTTGGTGTTGTTTCCAAACAAAAGGAAATATATCGGTGTTGGCATCAGCTATTGGCTAAAATTTGTTGAAAAATATCGGCATATCAGATATCGACAAAAATCCAATTTCGTGCATCCCTAGAATGACATATTCTTTTATTCATCTCTGAATTTGTTTATTATTGGAATTATGGACTGTGAAACCAGATACAAGACACAGTTCTATCTAGCTATATAAGGCCACATGCTTTCTCACGGTGTCATCTGTAAATGTTGAGTTGGAGCGGATCCAGTGGCCTCACTGATTCAGAAAATAGCCTGAGTGTTTGACTGTGGGTGGGAATGGCTTTTTAAGCTGCTGGTAATGGCATACAGACTGCTCCTCTCAGTCTGTTATAAATAGAATCTACTGCTCTCCTGATCTGGCCTGCATCCCATCACCTTACACCAGTTTACTGGCACCGCAACTCCCTGCAGACAGTCACTGCACAACACAACTCCACTCATCACGCTCTCTGAAATCAGACCTGCTCTAATCTTTCAAAAGAGTTTGGCAGTGTGTAATTCATGATCCAATTATAATGTGTTAAATCATGATAGATAGACAAAAAGATGAACAGACAGACAGACAGATAGACAGATAGATAGATAGAAGGGCTGCATGATTAATCGAATGCGAGTGTCATGCGCATCTTGTCAGTAAAGCCGGTTCTTTGATCAGTAGTAAATCTCCATCACGTGCTTTCAGATGGAGCAGCATTTACTACACAGAGCCGTAGTTCACTGACAAGCTACGCAAAATCACGTTCATAATCGCAGACGATATAATCGAGTGATAATAAAATCAAATAAATCATTCTGCGATTATGAAAGCTGTGTGCATTATTATATACTTTATTATAATAAAAATTATAATAACACAAACTCAGATAAACCATATATTGTCGTATTCGTGTGTTTATTAGTCACGTTGAATCAATGAAAGCAGTTAAATCTTCTGTTTATTTAGCAACCGCAAGAGGGATTTCCTGGATTTCTTTTGCGAGGCGTATTTGGAGTTTCAGCATGAGAGCGCCCTCTGGCCTTCGAATGGAGATTTACTACTGATCACAGAACCGTGCTTCACTGAAAGATACGCATGACAATCGCAGCTTCTGCCTAATTGCGATTTATCGCCTTTGCGATTTAATTTCAATTAATCGTGCAGCCCTAATAGATAGATAAATAGATAGATAGATAGATAGATATCTAACAGTTGATGGTCTCCACTGACTTTCATAGCATGGAAAAAAAAATATTATGGAAGTCAATGGGGATCATGAACTGTTAGGTTAGACAGATTCTTCAAAACATCTTTGTTTTTGTTCAGCAGAAGAAACCTGTATGTGTTCATACAGGTTTGGAACAACCTGAGGGTGAGTAAATGATGACAGAATGTTCATTTTTGGTTGAACAATCCCTTTAATGTTTTGTTATACATTTTTCTGTGGATAAAGTCATGTCACACAAACCATCCATGCCTAATTTATCCGTGACCCTATCTGAACAGGCATAAAAAATTGGTTGTGAACCACTAGGACCAAACCACTGCTCTAGTGTCATGATCCCAGCAGGCAGAAGGAGTGTTTGGTCAGTGATTGGTACCTTTGATGAGCAGTCGATCTCTGATGGACACTCTATGAGAGGCATCGTTGGAGCGTGCAAGGGTCCGGCCGGCCCTCACGCCCTCCTCCCTTTTCAGCTTACTGGCTAACGTCAGCATACCAGCAGACCAACATACACACTCTCACACACCTTTGAGGAACACAAACACACACAATGATGGGTTATTATACAAAAACAAACAAAAAAAATGTTGTTACTTGAAATAAAATAAATGTTAACTGAATAAAATAAAATGAAAAAAAAAATCTAATTTCTCATTTTAATTTAGTAACTTGATGTACTAAAATAACTAAAACTGAAATAAAGATTAATAAAAACTATGTAGACATTAAAAAAACTAACAGAAATAAACACAAAAATACTAAAACTTTAACTTAAATTGAAGTGAAATTACAAAATAATAAAAACTAACTAGAGGAGACCCCAAAATCGGTATATATTTCTGCAAAATCTGTACCTTTACTATGGTAATCATTTAATTATTTTAATAATTTTAGCCAAAATACATCAGGTACTAAATTATTAAAGGTTGTCATTTTTAAAAAATAACATACGGTTTTCCTTTTAAATTCTTTTAATAAGTTCCTCAAACTCAATAGGCATGTATTGTTGTTGTGTCACGAAGTAGGCATGAACTTTTCAGAATATTTTTTCTTTTCTGTTTGGGGTCCGTTTTGAAAACAGCAAGAATACAATGTAAAAAAATAGATGTTGACAAACCACAGAGAAACAATAACAGGAGTGCACTGCTGAAGTGTGTACATCAATCATAATTTATTCAGGTTTACTTGTTGTTTTCTGAAACAAGCAGCTACTGTATTGGAAATGAATTATTATAAGTGTGCACGCAAAGATCATGCAAACTATATGTCATCAATGGCAGTTTACTTCCTTGATTAAGAACAGATTGCTTTTAAACCAATTGCAAACCAATCTGGAGTTCACATGAAGCATACAACAGTTATTTTATACTGACTCATATTATACTTGCCAAGTATTTTACTACCTTCATACAAAAGTATACAACTTTAATTGAGCACAAAGTACCAAGTACCATGGTATTACCATGTTTTGGTTACATGGTTTCACAGTAAGAGCATATCACTAATATTATGTACTACAAACACAAACATTTTGTGGACGTGTACAATGGTAATAACATGTTTTATAAGCATGCACTTTTAAGTACCTTGGAATACCATGTAAATACCATGGTAACGTTATAGGAATATGGTAATCTGTCAGTACAACTGTATAAATCAGTGTACCATGGTATTACCATCTGTTACTATACCCTGCTAACGTTACTGCTGCAGCACTTTCTGTACGGGATTATTAAAACTCTTAACCAATTTCTATATTGTAGAGACTACAATGAGCGTATCAGATGCAGATGTTATGAAATACAAAGTTTCATAATCATCAGTCACCGGTTTGGTTTGAGCCGTTACTGTGCTAACATGTTCATTAGATTCCCATCACACAGTGCATTATTTATACCGAAACTAAATGAATATATTGTTGTATGCTGAAATATAGAGGTTAAAATATCTTTACAGTCATAACACAACTCTAAAAATTTAAAATAACTCGGCTGCGATCAATATTACACTTACCTGCCGCTGTCACTGAACTGCCCCGTTTACATCATAATCAGGATACTCAAACTGAATTTCACACGGTTTCCACCTAAATACTTCTAAATAAAATACGTTAAATGTCGTTACAAGAAATAGAATTGAGTAGAATGTTGCGCAGATTAGTTCCGCTGAGTTGAATGATTTCCGCTGCCTGAGCGGTTTAGAAGCCGGAAGTTGTTTCGTTCGTTTAATAAGAAGTCCGTATGGAATCAACGCTACAAATACAAATTCCGCCCTTTTTGTGCACGGCTAAATGAGCCACTTAAGAGCACTATAGCTCATTATTTTTGTCGTGCTCATAGAAACATTAAACTCATGACATCATAAATCCAAGTTTAATGTTATTATTGTTTATTACTGTTGTTCAAAAGGTTGAGAACAGAAATAGCCTACAACACAAATGCTTTTTTTTTTTAAACAGACAGGGGTCTGAGGGTTTGAAAAATCAATTTAGGATTTCTGTGGTTTAGAAGCTAATAAATAGAAATAATTCACTACCACTGTTACTTCTGTGTCATTTGAAGAGGCCCCCATTGCTTCCAACAACCTGAAAAAAAGTAGAATAATAAAAATGAAATAATATAATTTAAAAAATTACAATCATTAACGTTTTATTATATAGGGCCTATTAAACTTTCAGAAATATGTGCATTAATAAATAAAAAAATGATCTTGTGTTTACTTGATTATTTAGATTTTCACACCACTCCTGATCATCTTATGAATGTAGATTTAATGAAATGCATTACACTCAAGCAAATCCATTGACTATTGCTTCTCTCAGAGCATGATTTTCCCTAAAGATGATTTAGGAGCTGAGATTGTCTGTTTTACCTGTCTGTGATGGTCTGAGACAGTCTCTTGGACTCAACAGGATCCTTCTCCAGGAAACCTTAATAGGTAGAGAAGGTTTCAATCAAGCCAATAAACCTTGACAGTGGCATAATCATCCGACACCTCAGACATCCGTGCCTGTGAAAACAAATACAGACATTTCAGTTTGAATCTATAAAATATATATATATTTTTTTTTTTTTTTTGCATGATTAAAGTTTAGTCTTTTAAGTATTATAGCATTATATTTATTTATATTATATTTTTCCTCATATTGTTAAGATATATATTTAAAAGTGGTCTTTTACATTTATTTATTTGCAGACTTTTTGACAGGATTTTATTTTTACCCTGTTAGACGCATATATATATATATATATATATATATATATA
>NW_015646358.1:373676-391561 GCF_001515625.1 Sinocyclocheilus rhinocerous | reverse complement strand
ATAAATCCACTGCTCTCTTGTCTCCTCCGAGGCTGGGACTCTAAACAGTGTTCTGTGATCGTCTCTTGAATGTTAAAAGAACATTTAGAAATAAGGTTTTCAGTACCTAATGGGAACGTTCGCAAAACTTTCTTAGAATATATTTTTGTTAGCTGGGTTAGAGGATGCAAAAGAAAATTAAACACATTACATATTAATTTAAATATGCCTCACCATTTAACATAAATTAACAATAACAACATTATAATGAGTACACTATTGTAATGATGTTGTGAATCTTTTTTTGTTATTCATCATCTGTGTTTAGTGCATTGTTATGGAAAGAGCGTATTCCAGGTGTTTGGAATTTTCACAAAATGATTCCAAATGAGAAAACCTTTGATCAATGCAATGAAATGCTTTACATTTACTAATTAAACATTTGATCAGAGATGTTTCTCAGGCCAAACAGTCATCTAAACCTAAAAGAATAAGGCAATCTTAACGGTGCAGCTCAGCCACAAATTAAGCATTTCTCTCTGAAGAATAACTAAATCAAGTAAAGGCATTGCAGCAGTGCTCGGGAACTGCTCTGCTCTTTCTGTTGTCTGAAATCCCAGCTGCTGACGGCGCAGTGGGTGGAAACTTACAGATTAATATTATAATGAGATCCCTTTGCCACGTCACCAAGTGAGCAAAATCAAACGCGCTCGTTTTCTCAGACGCTTGCAGAAAAAGGCTTACCAAAACAAAGTTACTGGGTTAATCTTTTTCACGTTTCCTTGGTTGGTAGATGCACCGGGGACCTGATTATAGCACTTAAAACCTGGAAAAGTCAGATTTTCATGATATGTCACCTTTAATAGAATGTTCGTTTAAAGTTATTTGGTCTTTAATAATGTTCTCAAAATGTTATCACACACACAAATTATTTATACATTGTATATTGAATGTTATTTTTCTGAAACATTATCTGGATGTTCATCTAACGTTTCTAAACTTGTTTCAGACTGTTCAGAGAACATTCAAACGCAACATTCCCATAATGTTTGCAAAATGATGAAATGGAGCATTCCCTTTGCATATCCCAAAATTTTTTTTTTAATCTAAAAGATTGGACGTTTTGAATGTTAAAAGAACATTTAGAAATAAGGTTTTCAGTACCTAATGGGAACGTTCGCAAAACTTTCTTAGAATATATTTTTGTTAGCTGGGTTAGAGGATGCAAAAGAAAATTAAACACATTACATATTAATTTAAATATGCCTCACCATTTAACATAAATTAACAATAACAACATTATAATGAGTACACTATTGTAATGATGTTGTGAATCTTTTTTTGTTATTCATCATCTGTGTTTAGTGCATTGTTATGGAAAGAGCGTATTCCAGGTGTTTGGAATTTTCACAAAATGATTCCAAATGAGAAAACCTTTGATCAATGCAATGAAATGCTTTACATTTACTAATTAAACATTTGATCAGAGATGTTTCTCAGGCCAAACAGTCATCTAAACCTAAAAGAATAAGGCAATCTTAACGGTGCAGCTCAGCCACAAATTACGCATTTCTCTCTGAAGAATAACTAAATAAAGTAAAGGCATTGCAGCAGTGCTCGGGAACTGCTCTGCTCTTTCCGTTGTCTGAAATCCCAGCTGCGGTGGGAATGAACAGTGACACACTGGAATGGTTGTTAAAGCGGTGCTTCTGTAATAAGCATCAAAGGTGAGGAAACGACCCAGCGTTTGGTCAGGTGAGAGTCTGGGCGAAAGTGCAGCTGCTGGGGCGTGGCTTCAGCTGTGGGCGGAGCCAACATATGTGGTGGGAGTTTTCCAGAGATGCAAGTTAGGACAGCTCAGCTGTCATTTTAGGAGGTGGTTCATCACGTTTCAGTTTACAAGTCAAGCTCCATTATCCAGCTTATTTTTCAACACGAAAGTAAGCTATTTTCTGTGAATGTTCAAGACTTCCAATTCATTAGCTCTGCTAGTAAATAAACCCCCGGTTTCACAGACAAGGCTTAAGCCTAGTCCCAGACGAAAATGTAAATCTGAGCTGTGTCAACTGAAAGAAACTTGCACGGACTGAACTTAAAATATATCAGTGCCTTTGTTTTGGCTCAAGATGCGCACCAGTAATGTGTTTTCTGAGGCACGTTTATGAAAAATTACTTAATTGAGCTATGGCCTAATCCTGGTTTAGTCTAAGCCCTGTCTGTGAAACCAGGCCAAAGTGTAGTAAACGGTAAAACTGTTTGCACTACAAATCAGTGTGTACAAGAAGATACTAAAATAATATGATAAAGTACCAGTTTGCAATATCAAGCAGCATAAAGGATTGTTTTTATACAGCAAGAATAGGCTAACTGGAAGCGGCTGACACTCACGTTACGCCTCACACGCTTTTACGTTAAAATACTGTATCTGTCACTGTCACAATATTATGCATAATATTATGGCTTCGCTGGTTTATCTTCTGTCGTTTTTATTTTCTTGGCCTGGTCACAACCTGTTTGCACTTCTCCCCTCAGGCAGACGTTACAGATCTGTGCACTTGAACATCTAGGCATAAAAACAGTTTTTCCCCCATGCCATCTCCAGTTTAAACAGCTAATTCATTTCTTAATAACTAATTATTGCCTCTCTCTCAAGTATTATGTAAATGCATATACAGTAAATAATGCACAAATCTGTTCATAAATCAGATGTATACCACATTATTATTATTTATTTTTTGTTTTTTTCCCTTAGTCTTATTTAAATGTCCTTTCTGTTCTCAATGTCATATTTGTATGTATGTATGTATGTATGCATGTTTGTACCAAGAGCTCCTAAAAAAAAAAACAAATTCCTTGTGTGTTTGCACACACTTGGCGAATAAAGCTCATCTTGATTCTGATTGTTTGTACTTTCCTTGTTTACCCAATTAGCTGTGTGTGTTTTTGCTGCGTTCACGTTATGTGGGAAATGGAATTACTATAATTATATAGTAATTTTAGAGTTTTCGACTTGTAAAAAGTGTCATATCTTTGTCAGACTAGTAATTAGGAAACTCAGAAATAGTTAAAAGGAAGGGAAGCTATGAGGCAACAAGGACAGATATGGAAAGAAGTCTTGCTCTCCAAAGCTGCATTTATTTAATACAAAAAAATACAGTAATGTTGTGAAATATTATTACAACTTATAATTACTGTTTTATATTTAATATATTTTAAAATGTAATTTATTCCTGTGATGCAATGGTGAATTTTCAGCATAATTAGGCTACTACAGTCTTCAGTGTCACATGATCCATCAGAACTCATTCTAATATTCTGATCTGCTGCTCAAGGAACATTTCTTATTATTATCAGTACTGAAAACAGTTGTGCTGCTTATGGACTTGTGATGAGACATTGCTATGGCCCGACATCCAAATCTAAAACGTACATGCAATAAAATTAAAAATAAATGAATGAGAGCCAGTGACTATTTGCACGATATAAAAATAAACAGAGAAATGTTATTGCATCTTTTGCAGCTTAACAGTCGTAACACATTTTAAAATGCAATATGAAAAAAAAGGCCATCGTAGCACCATATTCCATTTTTTTGCTCTTTTGTTAATTCTTTGGAATCGGACCATGCTTGAGTCATTGTTGTGACTCTTCTTTTGATTTTGGACTAAAATGTGACCAGCCTGGTTTGCTGGTCTTAGCTAGTTTAAGCTGGTCTCACAGTCTAGCTAAACCAGAAAAGTGCCTCTAAAACAAGCCACCAGACCAACTAAGATTTTCAATACAATGAATGTTCTTGCCATTCAATGAATACAGGGATGTTCTTAGAGGAGAGATGAAGGAACATAAATGATTACAAAAAAGTTGAACTTTTCATTTTGTTTTTATTTATACTCGAAATGCTTCACATATCATCTAAAATAAATGATCTTAACAGTCGAGTCCCCTCTACATCAGTGTGCCTGGAAAGAATTACAACATAGAGAAAGGTCACAGAAACAGGGTCATTCACACCATTCCAGTTATTCCCATATAAGGCAATTCCCATATTTGCAGCACTTCTGAGGAAAAAGATTGTCATGACAATGAGGTTATGAACTGCTGACCAGGTCAAATGCAATCAAAGGGCAGGTGCACTGGTCAGTTATGGCCCGGATGCAAACTTGCTTCAACTTGATCAGATGCATGAAATGGTGACAGACTATGGCAACGTGCAGTTACGAGAACACAAAGGAATCCAGCATTTTGACCGCAACCTCACAGTCATTAAAAACTCACACAGATGATATAAGGACTAACATACCTAACCTTAAAGGTTAAAGATCTGAGCTAGTTCTCAGGTTCACATCCTAGAAGGACCATCATTTTTGGAAAAGAAAATGCTCTGCTACATGACTAAATATCCTCAGTTTAGGACTAAAATATTTCATCACTAAATCCAATGCAAGATGCAATGAAAACGTCTTTAACTAGTTAACTCAAGAGGCGACTTGCATGCTTTTAGGTGTGAACATCTGTAAATTCATCCAGATGCTCTATTCTATAAAACATATGTACAGATGCAGACCAGATGACCATTATACAATTACGCTAACTACCTGTTATTTGGCCACAAATTAGTTCAGGAATGACACTAAAATTACTACACTAAAAACGACAAAGAGCAAAACGTTAGCAAAATATTGTTCATTTGTAAATGCAGAAGACATGCTGTTATATCAATGCATGGAGGAATACAAGGTGAACCAATGCATGACCTAAAGTGCTGGAAGGAACTGGAACTAGGACTGGAAGGTAAGCATTGCATTTCTAGGTGCTATATGGCTTGAGAGCTTTTACTAACACAGTCGAATAGTTTTATCTTCTCAGGAACGAGGCTACATACAGAACAGTCCAATTTATTGCATATACAGATGAGCATCAGATAGAGCTGTCTCGATGATTCAGTTCTGACTGGTCATACTGTACAAATAGTGGTGATTAGCAATTTAATCTGTTTTTTAAACAATTTTGGGGGGGTTTTAAATGTTTGAAATAATGCGAATGCATTTCTTTCTTCTGAAGAACACAAAAGAAGAAATTTTGAAGAACGATGGAATCCAAACAACATTGGAGCCTATTAATTTTCATTGTATGGACATAAAAGGGTGAGTAAATAATGACAGAATTGTATTTTTTGGGTGAACTATTCCTTTAATTTTGAACATTCTAATTAATTACAAGGTTTCTGCAGGTCTTAAAAAGTCTTAATTTATCCTTCCACATATTGAGTCCTTAAAAAGGTCTTAAATCTAAGCAGGAAGTCTTAAAATTATAAAGTCATGGCCATAAATGTTGCATTGTTTTCCAATACAAACATCTAAACATTCTTTAATCCTTAACTGTAAATTGAACATATGAAGTCTTGTTTTCTGAGAAACTGAACAAAATTTGCTTGAAACATGAACAAATATCCGTCAATGTGGAATGAAAACTTTTTTCCCTTTGAATTCTGTTGATTTTCTCTGAGCTCACTGGCAGATATTTGTTCGTTTTAATCGTAAACTCACTTCATTTTGATCAATTTCTTATAAAACAAAACATATAAGATGTCATTTTGCTTCTTTGTATCTTGATTTAAGAATCTACATAGAGCAGGGGTGTCCAATCCTGTTCCTGGAGGTATATTAATAATATTTAAGTGTAAGACATTTACATTCAGAGACCATGTTGATGAATTGTGATCCATTTAAATTATTCCTTAAATTTTCTTTACTTGGTCTTAAAACCCTGAATTATCTGATAAGCATCATATGATATAATCATCTTGGTTGGAGAGAGCAAAAAAAAAAAAGCTGTGGGATTTCAAAACCTAAATTTGCAAATTAGTTTAAAATTCCCTTATTTGAAAGGCAATATTTGACTTGATATGTAAAGCTCACAATGATCAGAGATTTTTCAATGAATCGCAATCAGGTGATTTTCTAATAATCATGACAGAGCCTTTGACAGTCGACACTAAACCACAGTGGAAGTTTAAAAATGCTACTTTTATTTACAAAAATCACAGTTTAGCCAAAACAACCTATTTGCAAACTATCAAACTCCCCTACAGAAATACTTTAAACTGCCCACTACTGACAGAAGACATTCTCTTAAAATCTCATTTCACCTTTGTCTTCTGGTTCATTATATACAACTGCTCCATGTGCGATGAGCCAGTGGTCTTTGCTATATTATGGCTGATTTTGATGATGGTTTGATGATGATGATGGAAAGGGATGGATGGCTCAGATGATCATGTGCCGAAGTTTGCAGTTTAACTCCTTCTCCTTCTCAAGCAGTCCACTGCTGTGCTTTTTAAATGCCTCAAACTCCTAAAAATGTGATATGTAGAAACATTGATATGCTACTGAGACCAAAATGTCCAATATACATACAGGTTTTCTTTTAGCAGACCTTTTTCAACTCATTGCAGGTGTCCTCTGCCCTCTCTAAGGCGTCCTGTAGTTCCTTCACTCTTAATTCACTGTTCACAGTTGCTGCTTCCTTTTCAAACCTGATTAAAAAATAAATTAAAAACTCGAGAAAGACAAACGAAGCAAGTAATGCATTATTTTATGGACATTGATCATTTCATGTGCGAACAGAAACTCATAAAGTAAGTCAAATATCCTGAACTGATCTTTTATCTGTTGTATTGGTTTATGGCAAAGGAATAGTTCATCCAAATTTACCCTCATGTCATTCTGACCATGTATTATTTTCTTTCTACCTTTATGAGACTGCCTTTATCATACATTTATGGTGCTTTCTTTAGTCTGACAGTGGTATTCTTTATCTACTGTCCTCGAATGGAAAAAGAAGCATTCTGCCGAAAATAAAATGTTATGTTTCATGGAAGGAAAAAGGAAAAAATTACAGGTTTGGAATGACTTGAATCTGCGTAAATGATAATGAAAGTTTCACTTTTGGGTGAATTACTCCTTTAATAAACATGGCATGTGTTATTTATACAAAAAGACGATGTAACTACAGAAGAGTCAAGTTTTAAATAGGAAAAATATCGAAACTCTTTGGTCATTTTTGAGCGAGATGCTAATGGTCTAATCAGATTCAATTATCTGTGCTAAGCTACAGCTAAAAGTGCTACCGCCAGACCCGGAGATCAGCTGAATGGATTCGAAAACGGTAAAACTCAACTGTTTAACTCTAGGGGAGATGGAAAATGAGCCTATTTTCAAAAATAGTGGAGTGTTCCTTTAAAGCATAAAAGTTGTTTTGAGATTCATACCTGTTTTCTGCATCTAGTCTGCCGTTCTCAGCTTCCTGTCTTTTCCGCTCCAGCTCCTGATTTTCAGCTTGCTTGTCCTTTAACACATTGCAATGAAATCATTACAACCCCATCTGAAAACAAACAGTAATGTAACTGATAATTAATAATGAATCTAGGGTAACAAACAATACATCCTTTTTTTCCCCAGACATGTCCTGGACAGGATATCTAAATTGCCTAAAATGTATGGGTTTTGGCTTTGTTTTGCTATTGTTTTCATACTTGTTGAAGGTAATGACTTAAATGTAGTTTGACCAATAGCATGCAGGCATTGTACATAATCGACCAATCGTGGCATGCAAGAAGGTGGAATCTAACAAAGAACAGTTAAAGCAATGCAAATATGCATTATTTTTTATTGCTCACCAGTATAATTTTCCCACGCTGCATTGAGAGATCTATAAGATCATCCTTTTCCTTCACGAGTTTCTCCAGTCTCTCTTGAGTGTCTGTCTCTCTCATTGATTCTTTTTCCTGAGTTTGTCTTAGTTTGAAATCCAACTCTGTTGGAAAGAAATGTGTGAGGTGTTTAACAGTGTGCAAGTAACAACTGGACGACTACACAAATTTAAAGACATTTGTTCGTGCTTAGCATAGTCCACATCATTTAAATTCTCAACTAGCTTCTCAACTAGCTTTGTGTCAGGACATTAAAGGGGTCATAGGATGCCCATTTTCCACAAGTTGATATGATTCTTTGGGGTCTTAATGAAAAGTTTGTATCATAGTTTGGTTAAAATTTCTCAATGGTAGTGTAAAAAAATACCTTTTTTACCCTGTCAAAAACAGCTCTTTTCAGAGCATGCAGATTTGTAGCATTTTCCTTTAAATGTTAATGAGCTCTGCTGACCCCGCCCCTCTCTTCCGAGCCGCTCTCTGAGACGGTTTACTTTAGCCACATTCATCGTGAAACTTGCTGATTAGCACATTATTAGGAAAGGCGATTTGCAAAGATTCGTTAAAAAAACCTTACACTCACTTCTTCTGTAGGAGAAGCTGGATCACGAATGATTCGCGCGAACATAGATGGATTTATGTAGATCGGGGGCGCATTCCCCTTATCATTTTAGGGTGGTTGTGTACACACACTGCCAAACACACATTTCAGTTCAAACAACTTGTAAAAGTGCATGTAGCATTATATGACCCCTTAACATAAAAACATTTTCATTACTTTAAATAAAATAAATGCTAACTAAAATAAAAAAATATATATATTTCAACTTTTTGGCAACATTTCTCGTTTTCATTTAGTTTAGCTTCATGCACTAATATAACTAAAATTAAAACTGGAACAAAAACTATATAGACATTAAAAAACAGAAGCAAATAAATTAGCAAAAACAATTAAATTACTAAAATGGAATATGTAACAAATTCAAATTATGAAAAAAACACCATTTTAAATGTCATCAACTTGCAAAAACGACAATTATGATTCTTACAAAGTTTGTTATTATTGATTGGCTTTGGTGAAATAAAGCAATAAGCCCCAAGAAGCCGTGGTTTACAGTGAATTTATAACAGCTAAGGGGCGTTGTTAGGCACGACGAGAAGTGGAACCCCTTTAGCTGTTATAAATTCACTGTAAACCACGGCTTCATGGGGATTATTGTTTTTATAAAACGGTTATTCCATATACGTAGTAAGGTTTCAAAGTGTAATGATATTAATAAAAACATTATTCTCCCAACAAACAATGTAGTTCCTCAGAATCAGTTGTGGTTGCAACAAAGTGGTTGCCGAGCAACACACAAACGTAAACAAAGGTGTATGTTTGTAGAGTAATTTACAACAGCTTCAAACGTGGCTCAGCCAATCAGAATCAAGGACCGGAACTATCCGTTTTATAATATTGAATACATACCTGCACACATCTCTACAGCATTCTTCAGTTGTTTTTGTGTGTCGCTCAGTTCGTTCTTCAAAGAGGCCTCTTTAATCTGATGGAGGTTGATCAGTTCTTTCAGTTTAATCTGGAAACCTGTTGTTTTCTCCCTGTTGGGATCATAAAGATTAAATCCAAATATACTTATTGTACTTATTTCACTGAATCGTATAAAGTAAACAGTAACCGTCAACTTTTTCAGTTCTGGAACTATTTTTCCCATTCATTTTCTCCATATGCATTTTTAAAAAATGAATCAATAAATTGCTCTAATAATCATGAGTTTGTAAAAACTTGAAAAAAAAAAAACAGCTGGGTCTCTGTTCAGCATTATGAATTCTATGTTCTATTTAGTTTTTACCAGAAATATGGCAATTAAGCATTTTTTTATCATTAAAAATGTATTTCTCTATGGAGATCAATGAGGTTTTTACTTCCAGAACAGACTGAAACCGAGAACCGTTCCTTACTGATACTCTGTTTCTAGTATCTTATGTTGCTCTGCCAAGTCCTTGAGCTCTTGAGTCAGTTTGAGGATGGTCTTCTCTTTTTCTTGCACTTCCTCACTGAAAAGCGTTTCATTTTCCTTTCTGAGTCTCTCGCTCTCTTTCTCCAGCTTCACATTCTGGCTCTTGTACTCGTTCTTGAAGTTGATCAGCTCTCGGTGGTTGGAGGCCAGGTGCATGAATCTCTGCTCCAGCAGTTCGGATTTCTTCCTCTCGTTCTCCAGCTCCAGCTGCACATTGGCTCTCAGGTTCTCCAGCTCTGCGTTGATCTTCTCCAGAGCCTGACAGCGCACAAGCATCTCGTCTGCTCTCTGTTTCAGGATGCAGATGAGAGTAGACTGCTCATCGATTCTTGATCGCAGCACTTCTGCTTCCGTCCTTTCTTCCTGGGAGAGACTACGGAGCTTTTCCAGTGCTTGGTGCACATCGTCCATATCCTTATAGGAAGGATTAAGAACTGGGGTTAAACCTGTGCTAATACAAGTCATTATATTTAACAACACAAGAAGTGATTTCTGCTTAAATGAAATTATCTAAGAACCCATTTTCAGAGATGCATGAAATGAATAATTGGCTGTAGATGGGTTTTTAAAGCCAGATACTGATATTTAGAGAAAAGGTTGTCCAATAGCTGATACAGTACATTTGCCAGTATAACACATTTAAAGGAATAGTTCACCCAAAAATGAACATTTGCTGAAAATGTACTCACCCTCAGGCCATCCAAGATATTCCATTAATAAATCATAGCACATGCAAAATTGCTGAATTTAAATTACATTAAAACATTTATTTGTTTATTACAATATTTACTCAAAAATATTTTTAAATCATTTAGAAAATGTTTGTGCACTGACAAAGCTGTTGGAAGAATGACTCAAAATGACAAAATATTTTGATTAATCAGCCTGGATGAAATCCTGGATGGATTTCTTGTACTGTGTCACATTGGCACTGTAAATTACATAACTGTTTTTTTTTTTAATTATTATTATTATAAGAGCCAGTGATACATTTACATTTATTCGTTTAGCAGATGCTTTATCCAAAACAACTTACAATTAAAAAATACAAGCGATTCAAAACAAGGAGGCAAAAAACACAGGAAGTGCTCGCAATACAAAGTTTCTGAATGATTTCTTTCCATGGATGTTTTTCCAGGTATAATCAGGCAAAAGGGAAAATGGGGCTTTGGCTCCACCTTTCTGCCACTCCAGCAGGAAATGGGACTGGACCATTTCAGTCAGGATGGAGGGTCACATTCACCTGTTGCTAGTTTTGAGGATGCATTTTATTATTAGTTTAGTTATGGATACAGCTGTATGATCATTTAAAAATGATGGGTATTATTCAGAGGTGTGTTTTGTTTAGGTTTCATCACTAAATGTTGTTTTTTAATACTCACCTCCCATGATTTTGGTCGACTCAGGTCTATATCCTGTTTGTATGAGCCTTATTTGGGATTTTTTTTTTTTTTTTTAATAATGTTATTTTTTTATTTAGTATTTGTTCATCAGGGTAGGGCCTCTATTTTATTTTAGAGGCATTACAATCATATATTTTTGCCAGTTTTCATTGGTTTACCCATTTCATCATGATTGTTATTCATTTATTTTTTGCTAAACATTTTATTTTTGATAGCTACACTTAAAAAAATAAAATAAAAGCCTTTCTTTTTTTTTCACACTGCTTGTGACCTGACTTCACCTAGTCTGCTCCATTACACAAGTAACCACAATAAACCTACACTTGGATGCACAAGTCAAGCAAGAGCCTAATATATACTGATGGCAGATTTTAAATAAAGGCTTATCTGAGTTTTCAGAACTAGGGTAATTGTTGGGGCAAGTTGTCACATGTTTGAAATATATAAAAATTATTAATATAATTTTGTTCAGTGTACTGTAATATTTCTTGACCAAAACAATGGCATTTTTGCAAGTTCCACTATGCATTTTTGCTTGCATTATGCTGTTTATGCCCATTGTGACAACTTACCCCATTCAGTGTGACGCCACTGAGGCATGCTATGAAAAAAAAGTCGATGCGTGTTATATATGATCTGTATTGTTTATTTTTATTTTCTTAAGCAGTATCGGTGGAAATGTTCAAGTTGTGTGTCAACGAAACGGAATTAGGGGAAGTAACATAAATTCATTGAAAATATTAAATAGGGTTAAAAAAAAATGTGACAACAAACCCCGATATGTTTACCCTACTTGGAGATTATTGGTTTTAAAGCTCACAAACTGCAAGTAGAGTATCGCGCCTTAGCTATTATAAAGCAAAACTATTAATTCAATTTTAAAATTAAATAAGTATAAAAAAACAGATTTTTTTATTTAATTTTTTTTTAGCAATGCGCGAGTATCGGTGGAAATGTTCAAGTTGTGTGTCAACGAAACGGAATTAGGGGAAGTAACATAAATTCATTGAAAATATTAAATAGGGTTAAAAAAAAATGTGACAACAAACCCCGATATGTTTACCCTACTTGGAGATTATTGGTTTTAAAGCTCACAAACTGCAAGTAGAGTATCGCGCCTGAGCTATTACAAAGCAAAACTATTAATTCAATTTTAAAATGAAATAAGTATAAAAAAAACGATTTTTATTTTTTAAATTTTTTTTAGCAATGCGCGACCAGTTGCTTTGCTATTGTTTGGGCGAATTATGTGTTTCAAACCACGATTTTATCACAAACACAAAATCAAAACAGTCGGTGGTTGATCGATTTTGTCAGGCAAACAGAGATCATGCGTGTCAGTCGCTGAAATGGGCGTAAACAGTTTTGTATGAACATCACACGCTCTCCAACGTACCTGTTTAGTGTCTTTGATCATCGTTTTGAGGTCTATTGGGATTTTCTGTGGAGATGTCATGTTGAATCTTTCAAGGCTGTGTTTTGCAGGGAAAAAAACAGGTTTCTTCACAAAGGCGTCTCTACCGCAATGAGCTGCAGTGATCCTACAGCTTGTGGCGATTCAAAGTTTCCCCGGTTGCCCCTAGCAACAGCGAATTTCGTCGCGATTATTTTGCGTGTTTTTCCCCTTCGATAGACTACATTTGAGAATGTAATTCAGCATTTTCAAAATCGACTAACATTTATAACACGCCCTGTTGTTCTAGATATGTATGTTTTGTGTTTTCCCCCTCAGGTTAAACAGATAGGGCTGAAAATGCAGGTGTAGTGCTCGAGTTCTACCACTAGATGTCGCCACGACTCCTCTTTGGTGTATGAAGATACTGGTTCGAAAGGTGCAGAATTGTTTTTTACACATTTGCATTAGGTTGATTAGAAGAGTAAAGAATAAAGAATTATTTTGATTAGCATTACGTTATAATCTACAGCTGTAGCTCTGTTGAAAAAAAATAAAATCAACAGACTGTTCTTATGGTTTGCTTTCGAGTTTTCACAGCGGGTAAACAACTAAGCCAGCCAAGATCTTCAAACCATCTTAGGCTGGTTTAAGATGTTTTATTCAGTGGGAGCTCTTTAATTATAAAGTGAGGATCACAGGACATAAAAGGCTCACTTTAACACACAAGTGGCCCAAAAGGATCACTTATTAGCTAAGCATGAGATCTTTAACTTGCCTTATAGAAATTCACTGACCTTAAGTAACGCATTTAAAACCGTGTTCTGCATTATTTGAGTCCGGGCTACTCAGCCTATTGAAAACTTGAACTTGTGCTCAATCTTGAGAATCCGAGACAGCTGTGGGTTCTTATCAATAATCATTTAAATTAACAAGTCTCTTTTTTTGCTAATTGCAAAAATATTGACTCGAGTGTCCAACCTTAGAAGTATCATGCTGTGGTTTCACAACAGACTCTACAAAAACCACAGTCAATTTGTTATTATTGAATTAGCCTGTTGTTACATATTAGAAGCACAAGTTTAAAAAGTTACAAATTAATTTGTTTAAAAAACGTGGTTGACCATGTTTTTTTTTTAATATCCATTGCCACTAGTGGCTGATGCCTGTTAAGATGCTAGCTGTGTTTTGGAACATAGTAGTTAAACCATAGTAACTGGTTTAAGCTGGTCATTAACTGTTGAAAGCTGGTCATTAGGTGGCTGATCACCACTGCCTTAAGCTGGTATGACAATGATGTCACAATATTTCTTAAAATTGACTAAAAAAATCTGCACTGTCTATTGACAAACCTGTCATTAGATTTTGAAAACGACTTTTGGCTGAATGGTCATTTCTATTAATTGTTCAATCAGACACAAGTTTAAATAGGAAGCTTAAATTTGCTGCCCTAAACGTGAAGTAAAATAACCAAAGGCTACACACTGCAATTACCGATCAAGAGTATCAAGTTGGTTACGCAGTACACGTAGCAAGGTGTATATATATATATATACACACACACACACACACACACACGTTGTGTTTCCATGTTTTATGGACAAGTACAAACTATATGTGCTATTGCCCTACACCAACCCTACCCCTAAACTTACCCCTTACAGGAAACTTTGTGCATTTTTACTTTCTCAAAAAAACTAATTCTGTATGATTTATAAGCTTGTTTCCTCATGGGGACCTCAAAAATGTCCCCACAAGGTCAAAATTTACTAGTATTACTATCCTTGTGGGGACATTTGGTCCCCATAACGTGATAAATACCAGGTACACACACACACACACACACAAAAACAAGTAGATAGAATAGAAAAAAACAGAAAGCTAGTGTTTGTTTGTTTGTTTGTCTTTTAAATAAAAAAAAGAAGATAAATATAGATAAAGTAGAATTAAAATAGAATAGAAAGTGCTAGAGTTAGAGGGTCAAATAAATGTATATATATATACTAATACTATATTATACTAATATATTAGGCCATTTTGAGATTATCAGATAAGCTTGATTATTTTATGTCAGAAAATCTCTCAAATAAATTTCTCAACCTGCCATTCATTCCGTTGCAGAATCGGGGAACATGCAAATGAGCAACAGGTATCTCAGTAAATAAAGAAATGTATAATAATTATTATTATTTATAACAGTCATTAGATTTTTAATTTTATTATTCTAATTTATTATTAGTAGTAGTATTATAACAACAGCAATAATACCAGTGATTTGTAAATATTTCACATACTGTGACTGCACCATCCACATATTATGTAGTCTAGTCAGTGAGCTCCACAGGTTCCTGGGAGCTAGTTAAGGATTTGATCCTGTGGGTCGAGTTGGGGGGGTTGGGGGGCGTCATGAGCACGCCCTTTTTCATCAGCCCGGGACAAGTGAGTGAGAGCCACTTCACTGCAGCTCAGTCCCAAGAGCTCCATCTGGCCGGCTTCATGAGGGGCTGGACACACCAGCCGGGACCGTGCGTCACAATGCACCTACAACTTCTCCTCATTATAACTTTATGTGTGCTTCATTGCGATTGTCAAGGTACGGTGCGACTTTTATTATTAACTTGTTTCGTATCATAGCCTATTTGTTTTAGATACGGTCCCTTAGTGCGACTTTTCTAACAATAGACATAACGGGCAAGTAACTTTGCATTATATGACAATTACTCTGGTTTAACTGACCTACGTAATTGGGGAAAAGTGTAATTAGATTCTCACTTTTTTGTGGAAAAATAAACAATCGCTCATCGAATAACGGTGCGAATAACGGCATTGTTATTTATAATGAACGGATTTTCGCTCAAAATAAAATTAGATCGTGAAAATAACACCTATATGTGACAGAACAAGTATTTGTTTAAAAAAAAAATGTTTTAAGTTGAATATCAACAACATTGCTGCTGTGGCGCACAAAGCCTCGCTCAGACAGATTTGCGTGAGGCTCTCGGAGAACTTTTGCATGGGCTTTGGCGTTGCTAGGTAACAGAGACGAGCATGTGACTTGAAGACAATCTCTAGCAGGACCACAAGCTGCTGGTGCAAAGCAAATTCAACACGTTTCTGCGCTCGGGCATGTTTCTAAAAGACTTAACCAGTCTGCGAGGAGGGGCGGTAGAGTTTGAGACGCGCGTTTTGCCGCGTTGCGGTCGGTTAGTGAGTTGACAGCAACAGGTTGCTCTGTGTGGTTGCATGGCTAGAGCTTCTCGAAATGTAATCTGCTTTCTTTTTGCCCAACCCTTAGTATGTAAGCTTCTTATGTGAATCAAGCAACTAATTACTCAGCAGCTGCCGTTCAAGACTACCATTGCTGCTCCTGAATCCCTCTGTTATCCTAGTGAAAATTAGCTGTGGTTGTCTATATTGAGATTAAACAGTCTTGTGTTCATTTGTTTATTGGGAGAATTGGGATGGTTGCGTTAAAAAAAAGCGAATTAAATTAAAATTTACTGACCATTGTGACCTTGAGGCGTCAAAATCACATCTTCTCGCACAGTCTTTTGGGTAAGTAAGTTTGTGTCAGGTTTAAATTTGTGGCTTGATTGATCTCCTCAGAAATGCGAGCCAGGAATGAGTTCCAGTAATCCAGCTTTATTCAGCATGTGTTTTGGAGGAAATGGCCAAAGGGTCTTGATGGAGGGGGGGACAGGTTACTTTCTCTAATCCGCTGAGCTTCACTTCCCGTTGGTTCCTCCGGCTCTCAGTTTCAGACCTGAGGGTCAAAGGTCTTTGAAGGTAGTTACTGGTTACCTTGTTTGGCATGATGCATTTTAATTTAAACTTGGACTTTTTTTGAAAAACCCTGAGTTGGCACAATCTAAACAGTTTTGACACCTCATGTCATGATGTTTATTAACCAACTTGTGAAACCGTCCTTTGTAAATGAATATGAGTGTTACTCATTGCCTGCAAATGTGATGATGCCGCTGATTCATAACTTGTTTTTAAATTATTTTTCACTTCCATTAGTCACGTATTAGCCATCTTTGGATTACAATGATTAAAAGGACACTTTCACTCAGTGTCACATTCACCAGCGGCCTTTTTTTTTTATTATGCGCAGCCATGGGTGCAGACAATACCGTGAAGATCAGCGAACAATGATATCTCATTCAGTAGGCTCAATCAGATGTGGATCAGTGAGGGGCCTCATGATCTGTACCAGGATTTCCATGCACAAAAAAAGAGTGGAAATCAGTTTGATGCTGGACAGAGGACCTTATCTGAACCTGGCTGTCAGCAAGCTTTAAAGTGCATAACTTAAACACTTTTGCATTTCACTGTTTAAAACGGTAAACATCTATTTAAGCTTGTTTCCACCACAGATTAATATATATATATATATATATATATATACATATATATATATAGATAGATAGATAAAGGCAGTAACAACTTCTTATCTTAAAATTCAGACTTTTTTCTCAATTGCGAGTTTATATCTCGCGATTCTTTTTTTCTCAGAATTGTGAGGTTCTGAAATCTGACTTTTTTCTCAGAATTGTGAGTTTACATCTCACAATTCTTTTTCTTCCGTGGAATTATAAAAAAAAAAGGTAATTGTGACTTTTATCTCACCAAATCTATTTTGCAGTTATGAGTTTACATCTCACAATTCCTTGTTTATATCTTGAAATACTGAATTTTATATCTTGTAATTCTGACTTTTTCTCAGAATTGCTAGAAAAAAATTCGGAATCGTGAGATAAAAAGTCCCAGTTATCGATCTTATTTTTTAATCCTGTGGTGGAAACAAACTTCTATAAACAATCCCATTTTAGCAATAATGTCTAACACTTTCAAACTACTTATAGGCCTACATTCTATAAATGTAATCATTTTGCAGTGTACTTCAGATATTTATATCGTCACATAATGTAAACTATATTATTGCCCGACAATATTTAAAGGGTTAGTTCACCCCAAAATGAAAATTCTGTCATTAATTACTCACCCTCATGTTGTTCCAAACCCGTAAGACCTTCGTTCATCTTCGGAACACGAATTAAGATATTTTTGATGAAATGTGAGAGCTCTCAGACCCTGCATAGACAGCAACGCAACTGAAATGTTCCCAGGTCCAGAAATGTAGTAAGGACATCGGTAAAACAGTCCATGTGACATCAGTGGCTCAACTTCAGTTTTGCGAAGCTACGAGAATACTTTTTGTGCGCAAAGAAAACAAAAAAGTAACATAATTTATTAAACAATTATTCTCCCCCGAGTTACGTCTTCCGTCATTTTGGAGAGTACCCAAGAGCGTAATCGATGTAACCAGCGCTGTTTACGTTCGGAGGAGAAAGCGCGCGCATGAACGTAATCTGCGTAAT
>NW_015646358.1:359442-373665 GCF_001515625.1 Sinocyclocheilus rhinocerous | reverse complement strand
CTACGTTTCTGGACCTGGGAACATTTCAGTTGCGTTGCTGTCTATGCAGGGTCTGAGAGCTCTCACATTTCATCGAAAATATCTTAATTTGTGTTCCGAAGATGAACGAAGGTCTTACGGGTTTGGAACGACATGAGGGTGAGTAATTAATGACAGAATTTTCATTTTTGGGTGAACTATCCCTTTAAAGTTGGATCCAACTTTTTCCATATACATACAGTAAAACTCACGCAAAGCAATATATACTATATAGCAAATCTCAACTGCTTGATTGTTTCTTTCGCCACAAAATGTAAACTATATAACTGCCCAGCGATATATTTATTTTATTTGCTATATAGTATATCCAGCTTTATCCTAATACATCATGATTTTCTGAAAGGCTGTTTTGAAACAATGTGCTTTGCAAATAAATTTGATTTGACTATTATGTATTTTATTGTGCTGCATGGGATGGGAGTAGAATTTCAAATACTTTCTTGCCTCAAATTAAATATTGTTCTGTTGCGATTCATCTCGGAGCTGGTTGGTTTGGTTTAAGGCTTAGAACTTTTTATTGAAGAATGGTTTGAAATCCTTATGGAGCAAATAAATGGGAAAATTACTTATAGAACCAAGGCTACTTAAAAAGCAGCCTCGGCTCTATAAGTAACTGTCGCAAATCTTGCCATCTTAAAACATTTTTAGGTTTGCCAGGGACTGAAGTAGCACTTTTGTACTCAAACTCGAGCATCTCAAAACTGCACACAAAAGTCACTAGGTTGGTGCTTCTTGTCTTAAATACCTTTAAAAGTTAACAGCTATGATTGTGAAAATGTGCCTGCTAAGTAGCATGACTTTCAGACTGTCATTGTTTATTGTTCTAGAAAGAATTGCACGTCCGCTAGACGCGTGTTTGGTGTTCATTCCTGCGTGTTGGTTATTATACAAATGTGTGAACAAGCTAAACAAACAGTAAATACGTCTGCATTTTGAACAGTGAGAAATGCCCAAATCCCATTTTTCCTGTTCTGCACGTGCTCCTTAAACCTCACACATGCTTCTGGGCCTTTCCGGTGAGAGTCCTTGAGCAACAGGGCTGCTGTATTAGAAACAGGAACAGAAGTTAACACAGTTGGCACTAATGAGGAATTCTAATCCTCTCAGTGTAAACAGCACCCTCACTGGCTGTATTAGTCACTGCCGCAGTGCCATCTGAAAGCTGAGAAGCCTGTGTGATGGTGTTCCCGTTTGACGACGTTAGATTGAGTGAGAGTGGGTTGTAAATAATTTGATCTTAAAAGTGATCAAAAATGAACAACCTGTGATCATTTACTCACCCTCATGTCATTCCAAACCTGTATAATTCTATTTCTTATATGCAATACAAAAGAAGATGTTTTTAAAAATGTCTGAGTGTTTTTTTTTTTTAGTCAATGCAATCCAATCCAATGTTGTTTTGGACCCCTTAGTTAGTCTTTCAGAATAACTTATTTTATGTTTTAACAACATGATATATTAATGGCCCTAAGTGTTGTTAAGTATAATTGATATACTAATATAGTTTTTGTTAATATTTTGAATTAGTATATATATTTTCTGTTTTCATTTTAATTTTAGATAAAGTTTTAGTAATTTTGTTGTGCTTTTCTTTTAAAGTTTTAGTTACTTTAGTACTTACACTAACTAAATGAAAATGAAAATTGTTGCCTTAGCACTTGGCCCTTTTTTATATTTCATTTTATTTCGGTTAATGTTTATTTGGTAACACTTTACCATAAGGTTCCATTTGTTAACATGAGTTAACTACATTAATTAACATGAACTGACAATGAAACATACTGATGGTAGCAAATGTATTGCTCATTGTTAATGTTAGTTAATGCATTAAGTAACGTTAACTAATGGACCTTATTTTAAAGTGTTACCCTTTATTCTTAGTAATACAATTTTATTTATTTCGTTTTAGTTTTGATTAACGATAATAACCCTGGCTAAATTAACAGCATTTTACAGCATTTATTAATCTAGGTTAATGTTCATTTCTGCATATATTAATGCATTTTACACATGAATTAGTAACGAATAGTATATTTATAGATTCAAAATAAATGAATAAGTTATGTCAAAATGTTGTTTATTATTTATTTTTACGCTATTTATGACATGTTTTCCTGCAGATTTTGGAACTAACACATTTTTGGTGCTGATTATTTCACATTTTACAAATAATTTGGACAATATTTCAATCTCACAATCTCAATTTTGTTCTAAAGTTTCCAATAGGAGTCAGCGGTGCTGATCTGAATGGCTTAATAGGCTTCCCGACTCTATGTTTGCCTCCTTTCCACTCGCCGCCAATGCCAAGCCGCCTTTGCGTACCAGTAGGTCTTTTCTCCATGACTCCGCTGTCAGGAAACACTGGCTTTATTTTCCAGGGTCTCAGTGGATAGGTTTCGGCTTTTGGCAACGACTTATAGGTTGTGTAGCTGATTCATACTGTTAAACTGAGAGAAAACAATTCATTTGGGAGTGAAAATCTGTGTTATTTTAATGTCATTAATATACTATTAGGGCTTTTATTTTTTTAATTTTTTGTTGCCAAGTTGCCAACTTAATTTTAATTCAAGTTTTAGTAATTTTGTTGTGGTTTTATCATTTTTATTAGTTTTTTTTTTCTTAAATATGTCTGTTCTGTATGTTTTTATTCATTTTTATTTAAGTTTTAGTTTTATTATTTTAGTACTTCAACTTAAACTTAATAAATTTAATAAAGAAAAATGAGGAATAAAAAGAATTTAATATTTTTTCGTTTGTATTGTTTTTTATTTCTGTTAACATTTATTTCAAATAATTAATTTTTAATATATGTATAGTTTTTATTTGTTTTTATTACAGATTTAGTTTGAATTATTTTAGTACTTCAACTTAAATTAATTAGAACTGAAAGAAAATAAGGAATAAAAATGAATAAATATGTTTTTTGTTTTATTTTATTTCAGTCAACATTTCAAGTAAAAAAAATGTATTTTTTGTGGTTTTATTTTTAGTTAATGATAACAACCCTGCTGAAAATGAAGTATAAAATGTATTAGCATCACTCATATCCCGGCAGCGCGTGTGGAAATGGCCGATGGCTGATGTTTAAAATTCTGTTACTTGCGAGTGGGTGTCAGTAAATCGTCTCACCTCCTAGATCCTGTATATGCCAATTGTCTACCTGTGCGTTACAGACGCTGCTGAAACCCCCGGGATCATGTCCTACCAACAAAGGCTTCCTTTGAACGAGTAGAGCAGCAATTTTATCATTAGTAAACTGAGCAGGAAAAAGGCTTGTTTCCCAATTGGCTGCCGAAGGAGTTAAAAAGGAAGCCCATTTGGCTGGCATGCTTTAAAAGCGTTTGCTGTGGCGTTTGGTCTAGACCTCTCGCTATGAGAGGCCCTCGCTGAGCTTTTAGCGCCGCAGCTCAAGCACAAACCCCCGTGGCCTTCTGGCAGAGGACGAAATCCATTATTAAAGAGCACATCACAGGGAACGAGGCTGATAAACTTCTGACTCATACATAATAAATGCTCTGCTAATACAGCCTTTGTTTTGCAATGGCACAGAACCAAAATGCTGTCCACTATGATATGTTTAAATTAATATTGAAGAGCCATTTATGACAGAATTGAGAGTAGTAATATTTTACAAACTACCTGTGTACAGAAGTATGGAAGCCTGTTTCTGCTACTGAATAAAAAATTAGGTAAATATTATAATTAGGTAAAAAAGGTAATTGCAACTTTTTATCTCACAATTCTGACTTTTTTATCGGAATTGCAAGATGTAAACTCGCAATTGCAAGTTATAAAGTCAGAATTGTGAGAGAGAAGTCATCAGAATTGCGAAAAAAAAGTTCAGAATTGTGAGAAAAAAGTCAGAATTGCGAGATATAAACTCGCAATTGTGAGAAATAAAATCAGAATTGTGAGTTTATATTATCAATATTATATTATCCATACTGAAGGAAGCACATTAAAGGAATAATTCTTCCAAAAAATCAAAACGTATTCACTGCAAACCTGGAAAACAAAAGAAGGAACTTGAATATTTGTCTTTTTTGGAGCCTTATAGTCATTATTACAATAAACTGTTGTTGTATGGCATTTCTGGGTGAACTGTTCCTTTAAATCTTGCTAAAACGCTTCCAACCTGCCATGTCTCACAACAAGAGGGAGTTGTTCCTCCATCCATTTAGAGATTACTTTATTGCACTGTAAGACTCATTTTTAGTCAGTCGGATGTCTAAACATATTACCTCAGATTTTTAGCAAGGTTTTCTGGTCGGCTAAATGTCAATGATGACCTTGTTAGTTTAGCGCAGTTCTCAGTTTCCTATTGGCAGGCGCCGTGCGCTCGAGCTGTTTGATTGAGTCACACAAGTTTCCTAAAAGGCAGCAGGTCAGATAAGATTCTTGTTTCAACCGATCCAAACAGCCACGCTTAATGAAAAATTAAAAAGTGCTTGTTAGTACATTATCATTTACTGAAACGTTACACAGTAAACTGACGTTACTGACGTTAGTCAGTAAAATAAAAAAAAATTAAAAAACATTTAATGAAATATATATATATATAGTGTTTTATTTTTTTTTGCTAATATTTTTTTGCGTTTTCCAAAGAAAATGTGAGTAGCGTTTGCCTGTGCAAAACCAATGCTAGGATGTCATGGATGGTTGCCTGAATGTTGCTATGCACTTAATAAAATGTTTTGGGTGTTTGCCACTGTTTTGGCATGCAAATGATAGGGTGTTCTGGATGGTTTCTAGGGTGTTGCTATGTGATTGATTAGTAACCAGAGTTCAAAGTGACCACAATTCTAATATCTGTGATATTTTTGTCTCTATTTCAATGTGAATCTAGATTTTTCTTGCCCATTTTATACTCTACCAGGTGAGGGATCACTCATGCAATGCAAACAGTGCTTGTTCAAATTCCTAACCTCAAATCGGACTATACCTGCTTTCAGAGAGCATGCGAAATTAGATACGATGGATTTGTTTTACAAAAGAATTATGCATGAGGTTGTTCATGAACATTTTATTGGTTAAATTAGAGCAATCAAATAATTATAGAGCCTTCAAATTTAAGTTCTGGTAACTTTTGAGTTTGAGTGCTGCAGCTTCTTTTGGGAAGATCACATACATTTGACCATGGACTGCCTGTCTGTGTGTGTGTGCGTGTGTGTGTGTTTAGGTAAGTGGTGATAAGACATACTCGCTCACCCCCTCTCCAACCCTCCTGTTTTTTTTTTCTTAAATATGTCTGTTCTGTATGTTTTTATTCATTTTTATTTAAGTTTTAGTTTTATTATTTTAGTACTTCAACTTTAACTTAATAAATTTAATAAAGAAAAATGAGGAATAAAAAGAATTTAATATTTTTTCGTTTGTATTGTTTTTTATTTCTGTTAACATTTATTTCAAATAATTAATTTTTAATATATGTATAGTTTTTATTTGTTTTTATTACAGATTTAGTTTGAATTATTTTAGTACTTCAACTTAAATTAATTAGAACTGAAAGAAAATAAGGAATAAAAATGAATAAATATGTTTTTTGTTTTATTTTATTTCAGTCAACATTTCAAGTAAAAAAAATGTATTTTTTGTGGTTTTATTTTTAGTTAATGATAACAACCCTGCTGAAAATGAAGTATAAAATGTATTAGCATCACTCATATCCCGGCAGCGCGTGTGGAAATGGCCGATGGCTGATGTTTAAAATTCTGTTACTTGCGAGTGGGTGTCAGTAAATCGTCTCACCTCCTAGATCCTGTATATGCCAATTGTCTACCTGTGCGTTACAGACGCTGCTGAAACCCCCGGGATCATGTCCTACCAACAAAGGCTTCCTTTGAACGAGTAGAGCAGCAATTTTATCATTAGTAAACTGAGCAGGAAAAAGGCTTGTTTCCCAATTGGCTGCCGAAGGAGTTAAAAAGGAAGCCCATTTGGCTGGCATGCTTTAAAAGCGTTTGCTGTGGCGTTTGGTCTAGACCTCTCGCTATGAGGAGGCCCTCGCTGAGCTTTTAGCGCCGCAGCTCAAGCACAAACCCCCGTGGCCTTCTGGCAGAGGACGAAATCCATTATTAAAGAGCACATCACAGGGAACGAGGCTGATAAACTTCTGACTCATACATAATAAATGCTCTGCTAATACAGCGATTGTTTTGCCATGGCACAGGACCAACATGCTGTCCATTATGGTACGTTTAAATTAATATTGAAGAGGTAATTATGACAGGATTGTGAGTAGTAATATTTGACAAACTACCTGTGTACAGAAGTATGGAAACCTGTTTCTGCCACTGAATAAAAAAGGTACCGTATTGACCCGAATATAAGACAATGTTTTTTTCTTGGAAATAATATGAAAATAATTGAAGACAAAATGTGTTTTACTGAGAAAAAAAAAGCCTTTTTTTTTGGTTTAAAAAGGCCTTTTTCCAAAAGGTACATCTGGAAAAAGGGGGGTCGTCTTATAATTAGGGTCGTCTTATATTCGGGCCAATACAGTAATTGCGTTTTTTTCCTCAGAATCACAATTGCGAATTTATATCTCGCAATTTTGACTTCTTTTCTCAGAATTGCGAGATATAAACTTGCAATTGCGAGAGAAAAAAAAAGTTAGAAGTGGCGGAAACGGGCTTCCATATAGAAGGAAGCACATTAAAAGAATAGTTCTCCCAAAAAATACAAATGTATTCAATGCAAACCTAGAAAACATATGACATTTCTGGGTGAACTTTCCCTTTAAATCTTGCTAAACCGCTTCCAACCTGCCATGTCTTACAACAAGAGGGAGTTGTTCCTCCATCCATTTCGAGATTACTTTACTGCACTGTAATACTAATTTTTTGTCAGTCGGATGTCTAAACATATTACCACAGATTTTTTAGCAAGGTTACTGGTCGGCTAAATGTCAATGATGACCTCATAGTTTCCTAAAAGGCAGCAGGTCAGATAAGATTCTTGTTTCAACCGATCCAAATATCCACGCTTAGTGAAAAATGAAAAAGTGCTTGCTTGCACATTATCATTCACTGAAGGGCAGTTGTGGCCTAATGGTTAGAGAGTTGGACTTGTAACCCAAAGGTCGCAGGTTTGAGTCTTGGTATCAGCAGGTATTGTAGGTGGGGGGAGTGAATGTACAGCGCTCTCTTCCACCCTTTAGCAAGGCACCGAACCCCCAACTGCTCCCTGGGCAGCCCACTTCTCCGGGTGTGTGTTCACTACTCACTGCTGTGTGTGTGCACTTGGATGGGTGAAATGCAGAGCACAAATTTTGAGTATGGGACACCATAATTGGCCACACGTCACTTTCACTGAAACTTTACACAGGCAGTAAAATTTAAATAAGATTTTTTTTAATGAAAGAGATAAATGACCTGCACTCTACCAACTAAAGGTGCAAATATCCATGAACATCAATAATAACAAATGAAAAATTTTAATTAACTGCTCTTATTTTTCTTAATATTTTTATATATAATTTTATTATACTAGGGTGTTGCTATGCAGTTGGTGGAATGTTCTGGCTGGTTACCAGGGTTTAGCTGTGCAGCTGGTAGGATGTTCTGGGTGATTGATAGGATGTTGCTATGTAATTTTTTTTATAACGTTTTAAGGGGTATTAGGGTGTTGCTATGAAACTAGTAGAATATTCTGGGTGGTTGCTAGGGAGTTGCTGTGCATTTGGTAGAACGTTCTGGTTGGTTGCTAGAGTGTTGCTATTCAACTGGTAGAATGTTTTGGGTGTTTGCCCGAGTTTTGCTATGTAATTTGTAGGATATTCTGGGTGGTTGATAGGATGTTGCTATGCAATTCGTAAAATGGTTTGGGTGGTTGCCAGGGTTTTGCTATGCCATGTGTAGGATGTTCTGGCTGGTTGATAGGATAATACTATGCAATTTTGTGGAATGTTTTGGGGGGTTATTAGGGTGTTGTTATGCGATTGGTACAATGTTCTGGTTGGTTGCTAGAGTGTTGCTATGCAATTGGTAGGATATTTTGAGTGTTTGCCAGCGTTTTGCTATGCAATTGATATGGTGTTCTGGATGGTTTCTAGGGTGTTGCTGTGCTAATGATTAGTAACCAAAGTTCAAAGTGACCACAAATCTAATATCTGTGATATTCTGGTCTTTATTTCAATGTGAATCTAGATTTTTCTTGCCCATTTTATAGTCTACCAGGTGAAAATTGTAAGTTTGGTCACTTTCTTTAACAGGGATCATTCATGCAGCGCTTTTTCAAATTCCTAACCTCAAGTCTGACTATACCTGCCTTCAGAGGGCATGCAAAATTAGATACGTTGGATGGTTAATCCTGTTATGATTTGCTTTACAAAAGAATTATGCATGAGGTTACTCATGGACATTTTATTGGTTAAATTAAAACAATCAAATAATTATAGAGCCTTTAAATTTAAGTTCTGGGAACTTCTGAATTTGAATGCTGCAACTTCTTTTGGGAAGATCACATACATTTGACCAGAGACTGTGTGTGTGTGTGTGTGTTTAGGTAAGTGGTGATAAGACATACTCACTCACCCCCCCTCCAACCCTCCAGCCCTTCACCACGTCATTCCACCTTGCATCTCCCTTTGCTTTTGGAATTTGGGTGTAAGGGCTATGGTACCACCCGGTACCGATATTTATCCTAATTACATTTCTGACAAGGAACAGGACGCACCATTCATCAGTGTCAGTGAGAGACAATCAGAATCCCACATTCCGCTCGTCCGACCGACGGCCCTGATTGAGGGCTCCTCTGCTGAGCTATGCTGATGGTGTCGATATGTCCTGGAGCCCATCGGGGAAGGTAGAGGGGTGGTACGTTATCTCCTCAGATGTTACTCACAGGGGGAGATCAAAAGGAAGGGTTGAGATGAAGGAGAGTTAGGGCTGTAGAAGCGCCTGCTCGTCGACTGGCACGCTTGGCTCCGCTGGCTGTCAATTCGGTTGTCTAAATGCTTCATCAGTGGCATGGAACAATCACATGTGAGCACACTGCTTTTCAGAATTGAAATGGGTGCTGCTTTGATTTGATTAATTTCACTGCAAACATTGGTTTTGGTATTTCTGTCCTGATTTTCCATACAAATATCTACACATCCTTAAAACAAAATACATTTACTTGAGATGCAAAATTGTTTAGCATAAAACCATTTGATTACGAATTAAGACTATATCTGAGCTCATTGTCTCATTGGGCTCATTTTTTTCACTAAATTTAGCTTGTTTTATATGATTTAAGACCAAAACAAAGACAAAATTTAGCAAATGGAGTAACAAAAATGATGTGAAGTCTTAATTTACAAAATAATTTCACTTTAGACAAAAATTAAAGCTGCATTCTGTAACTTGTTTTGGTTAAAAATGATCCAAAACAATTATTGAGCAAGTACATAACCAATCAGTATTCCAAACTATCTCCTTACCATAGCTCACAACGGTAAGCTTGTAATAATGTTTTCTAATTTGAGTGGTTCAGGTCGTTCGTCTTTGCGTCATTACATGATGTCTGTATACATAAAGGAGGAGTCCTGGCTAGTAGGCTCTATCGCGTGTGTGGATGCTGCAGGCGGCGGATCATTTGTAGCCTCTTCTTACAGCAGCTGGAATAATTAAAGTTATGTTAAGTTATGTGATCTGAGCTAACTTTGCGATCATTAGATTGGTAGCGCAAATTTTTTATTTTTTTTCAGTTGGTCAGAACAAAACTGGCAGACATGTTGCGTACTTGTTCAGATGACATTTCCCGGTTAAACGTCATATTTTGGACATACTTCCAAGACGTAGTATCTAATTCTGAAGTACAGTGAGTGAATATCCACACTGGTGCGTTGACTGACAGCCAACACATACACCTCAAAACATTAGATTCATCCGCGCTGAGGAGCCGTGCCGATGCACAACCCACATAAACAAGATAATTCCGCAAATAACTGCAATTGCAGGTTTCAAACAGAGATGGTGACAAAGAGGCAAAACTTACGGACTGCAGCTTTAAATGTTTAATCTGAACAGTCTGTAAATAACGCTTCCAATGTACTTAGCTTTTAGAGTCTCATTTGTTGCACATACATTTTTAAACTGTTATGCAACACAGATTTTTCCAAAAAAAAAAAGTACAAAATAAACAATATGAGATTTTGTAATAAATGCAGTTGTTTAGACAAAGAAAGTATATTAAGAGTACAGTCACTTGCTTTCTTCCTGAGATAATGACAAAGTTTTTTTTGGTCACTGTTATAAAGAAAACAATATACATTTGAGATAATTGACAAGGATACATATAAAACAATTCTTCTAGGACTGTTCAGAGGCGTTCTCACGGAACTGCAACATTGATCATGTATATTGCACGTTTGCATTTAGAAAGGTCGGAGGTCTTTGGATCAGTCGTGAAGGATATTTTCCATGTAGGGGGAGATCTTTGAACCTTATCTTGTGTAGTAACTCCTGCAATGTTTATATTATTTCTTATTACATTACATTATCTTGACTTCTCAAATCCATCATGCTCAGGTTTTATGATGTGTGGGAGTACATCTTTGGTTGCTATCTTGTATAGTCGGCATTGAGTAAGCCCGTAGCCCTGAATGATGAATGTGGGGTTTTCTCCTTTTTTTTAAAAAGCTAATGGATGCAATGGTTTGAGGCATCTGTCATTTAGAGATGGCACAATCATGGGTCAAAGCTCAGGTAAGAATGTTACATAGAATTAATGTGTGAAATGATGCTGTTCTCTGACCTTACCAGCTGTTGTCCCATCAAAAAATCATGTATAATTCTGACAATTATAAAACAGATAAAACCGAACATGAGAAAAAATAAAACATATTGCATAGGGCCCTAAATTTTTTTATTTTTTTTTGTTAAACTTTTAATGAATTGATGTTTAATTGTATACGTTTCATGGTTTTACTTTACTTTAATTTAACCATTAAAAAAGGAGTCAATTAAAACAAAAAACAGAATCTGGAAAAATTGGAAAAAATTGAATTTGGAAAAAATAAAACAGAATTTGTGAAGAAAAAAAAACTGATTTTATAGGGCCCTACTTATTTACCCTTAAAGAGTGCATATTAGTACCTTAAAAGTGCATATAATTATATCTTTTGACAAGGTACCGCTGCAGTGACAGCTTTTGTGCCTTTGAACAGATCAGATTTGAACAGATGATCAGAATATCCTGTCATTTTCTGTGTAGGTTCAGGTTGTGAGGTGGGGTCTTTCCGTTGTGGGACAGGCCGTTGTATTCCAGCAAGCCAGAGGTGCGATGGAACAACCGACTGTTCGGATAACTCAGATGAATTTGGCTGCCGTAAGTAACTCTTCCTCCACAGTCACAAGGTCACACTTGAACGCTGATAAAGAGTGGCAAGTGTGAAATACAGCTGTTCAGTTTGTAATCTGTAAACCCAGAGCAGCATCAGCACTGGCCATGTGTTCCCTCGGGAATTTGAAATGGGTTTTTAGAATTGTAGTTTTTGGCTTACTAGCATCACTTTTTTTACCGAAAAGTCTTATTTTTATACACCATTTTGGGTTTTAGAAACAAGTTTCTTACCAGTTTTAGGGCTGTTTTCACGCATTCATACCAGATGTATTCAAGAAATAAATTCCTGTGTAAAACTGGCTAGCTTTCTATGGACAGCAAATCTCTGGAAATCATGGCATTGCCAAAATATAGAGTGGCATAGACCAAAAGAGTTTTGAGAGGTGAAAACCTACAAATCTCAGATGACTGTCACAGCAGTCCAGAAGGAAAGATTAAAAAGTTAAAAGGTCATGCGACGCACATTGCATTGTGGTATACAAAACCCAATGCAGTTTTCACTGCTGTATACTGCATATTTTGATAAATTTAGTAGGTATTTTATAATGAAAGGTACACTGCAAAAAAATTATATGCTCAGTATTTGTCATGTTACAAATATCTAAAAATTCTTAAATCAAGATACATTGAGAAGCAAAATGATATTGAATTTTGTTTTCTGAAAAAAAGTGGGTTTTTGCTTAAAACAAGAAAAATGTCTATTAGTGGGGTAAGAAAAATAATAAGTTTTATTTTACATAGCTCAGAGACATATTTTTCTTGTTTAGTAACAATCAAAAATGACTTAATTTTGATTTTTTTTTTCCCCAGAAAACAAGACTTCAATAGTTTCAGTCATTTTGCTTCTCAAGTAAATTTAAGAATGTTTAGATATTTTACTGGAAAACAAAACAAAAATGCTAGCATACTACATATACTGTATACTTCAGAAAAAAGTATTGGTTGCATGCTATTTCAAACAAGTTTGGACCAATAAATGAAGAAATTAGTTTTTTAAAAGATAATGGTGCATATTTATTTCAGTATATCCACGTCACTTCTTAAATTCCTCTTCTTATGGAGTCAGTCAAGGAGCTCTTTGAAAGGAAACTCTTAGCGCAGGCCAGCTCAGATCTCTTCTAGCTTGGTTAACAATGCTGTCTTATTTCGCTCTTCCAGCCGAGCCCACCTGCGAGAGCGCTCAGTTCCAGTGCTTGAGTGATGGCGAGTGCATTCCGCAGCACTGGGTCTGCGATGATGAAGAGGATTGCGAGGATGGCTCCGATGAAAGGCAGCACTGCCGTGAGTACTCCTTATCTCCATCCGTCCGTCTCTCCCTCGCTTTCTGCTTCCATTTCAATTATAACTGTCCGTCAGAGCTGAGAGCTCCATTGACTCCCAGTAATGTACAGGGATGTAATTTCCGTCATGTCAGAGAAACACGATATCTCAGATGTGCAGGCAACAGTCTGAAAAACATAAGGCAAAGCGTGCATGTGTTGTAGGGAGAGCATGCCACTTTAGTGAAGATGAGGACCACCCAGCGCACTCATATTATAACCATGTGTCTTTGATTTTTGCTGGCAGCTGGCAGGACATGCTCCAGTTCACAGTTCACCTGTACGAATGGGGCCTGCATCCCGGGAGGATACAGGTGCGACCATGTGCCTGACTGTCTAGACGGAGCAGATGAGAGAAACTGCCGTAAGTATGCTGTCGGGATGTGTGTGATGGGATTAAAGCTGGGCAGTATAGCTAAATACTGACAGTATATTTAAGGTCATATATGGATATTTAATGTACCATTCAAAAGTTTGGGGTCGGTAAGATTTTTTTATGTTTTTGAAGTATCTTATGACCACCAAGGCTGCATTTATTTGATTAAAAAAGACATAAATTGTTACAATTTAAAATAGCTGTTTTCTATTTGAATATATTGTAAAATGTAATTTATTCCTGTGATGCAAAGATGAATTTTCAGCATCATTACTCTTCAGTGTCACATGATCCTTCAGAAATCATTCTAATATGCTGATTTGCTGCTCAAGAAGCATTTCTTATTATTATCAATGCAGAAAATAGTCATGCTGCTTAATATTTTTGTGGAAACTGTAACAATATCTTCAGGATTCTTTGATGGATAGAAGTTCAAACAAACTAAAACCATAAAAGAACATTTTCGTTTAAAATAAAATAAATGTAACTGAAATAAAATGTATTTTTTTATTTTATAGATTTTTATTTTTATTTTATTCCAGTTAGTTGCCAAAGCAACATTTCTCATTTTCATTTAGCATTTCTCATTTTCATTTTCAAATTTTCATACTAAAATGACTAAAACTGAAATAAAATTTGTTAAAAACTATACAGACATATTTTTAAAAAACAATAACTAATAAAATGACAAAGACACAACTAAATGACTAAAACTTTAACTAAAATTTAAATGAAAACAGAAAATGCAAACTAATTAAATCTAATTCAAAATAACTGTATAATAACTATGCAACTGTATAACTTCAAAAACTATAATAGTATCTCAGAAATAATAAAATAACTGCTTATGGCTACAATTTTTCATTAAATGAATAAATATAAGATTGCTGTTTAATAATTTTCAATATCATGCATCATTAGTTTTGAATCAACTGTGAATTATTTTGAACCGATTCACAGTTTTGAATCAAATTGACCAATTCTGTTGCTGTTTTTTAATGCAGTTTAAAGGGGTCATATGATGTTGCTAAAAAGAACATTATTTTGTGTATTTGGTGTAATGAAATGTGTTTATGCGGTTTAAGGTAAAAAAAACACATTATTTTCCACATACTGTACATTATTGTTGCTCCTCTATGCCCCGCCTTTCTGAAACGCGTC
>NW_015646358.1:334334-355693 GCF_001515625.1 Sinocyclocheilus rhinocerous | reverse complement strand
ACATTTGGGCGGCATTATGCAAATATTTCCACATAGTGAGGTAGATATGTTTGGGGCGTGTTAGAACGAGCCGTTTTAGGTAGGCGTGGTTGACTCTTAACTTTTATAAAGAATATCTCTTTGGATTTGAGACTTTAGTCTTTGCTACTTTACAGATCTTCTTTATGCACCAAGAGCTTGTAACACTCCAAAGAGAAAGGAAAACCTGAAATCGCATCATATGACCCCTTTAAATCAGATGTCAAAGTGAAATCGAATTAGAGTCTATTCACTTTATAAATTTACATCAAACCCATTGCAACCCTTCTCCTTTAACTGCCTGACTCCATTCTGGTATGCTTTTTAAGATCCAGCCAATTCCCAATGGTTAAACTCATGTCCTTGTTCCTTAAATATCCTATTTCATGCGGAAATGCATTGGATTAAGGATGCAGAACGGTCACGACATTGCATTGCATTTCATGAATTTAACGCTCTCATACTTGCACTAGTCGAACAAGGTTTAAATATCATAAAGTGCATAAACATCATAGCAATATATTGTAAATATATCATGAATATTTGATATATCGCCCAGCCCTAGATAGTGTGTGTGTGTGTATTTTCTCCCCCTCAAAGGCTCCTGTGGCATTTTAATCAATTTGTAAGATTAAGAGTCTCGCTGATGGACAGAAATGGACACAATATGCTTCTTGTTTGTCAGAGTTGATTGCAGATTCTTCTGTGGATTAGTGCTAGTGTCAGTTCATCACTGAGCTCTTATCACACACTGCTTTACTCTACCAGACTTGCTATGCACATAATGGGCATTTGGCTGCAGAAGTTTGTGTTTGTTTTCTACGTTAGCTTTATGCTGTTTCTTTACTTGCATCACTCGATGCCGTACCGCAGTGGACGCTGTATTGTATTACAGAGTGATTATATTTTATTGAATGACTGGATGTGCTCTCTTTTTCTCAGTGTACCCAGAGTGCTCGGAGCTGAGGTGTGCTAACGGGGCGTGTTATAACAGGAGCCAGCGCTGTGACCAGGTGCTCAACTGCCGAGACGGCTCAGACGAAGCCAATTGCAGTGAGTGTATTTCCCTGGCAGGACACACACATTGACACAGTCATCCACTGGATGGCCTGGAAAACGTCTGCGCTACTTTTGCAATTGCAAGATTTTGAAGCTATAATGTTTAGTCATGTGACTTTTTGTCTGTTTGATTGCACTTTTAAAAATAAAAGTTTTTTTATTGGCATCTACTATTCCATGAAGAACCCTTAAAGGTTCCCTGAAGTGCCTTGAAGCACGCAGCGTTATTCTATGTGGTGACGTAATTTCAACTGAAACAGGAAGACAGGGCGGGACATATCGAGCAGCCCCGCCCCCTTTTTAAATTAGCCAATAGCGTTTTGTTTATATCTGCACGGGTCAGAGCCGTTGAGCTCGGTAAAGCCGCATTTGACAGCCACAATCTAATAGATTACCCTCTAGATTCAATATGAAACTCTTAGTAGAAACAAAATAGTGATCATAATCATGCTGAGGCTGTGTAGTTTTAAAAGTGTTTAATATATGCCGACTCGCGCATATGATCCGCTCCGTGCGATCGCGTCTCTGGACCGGAGCCAAAGTCCGGATCAGACTGTGCGCGCTGCCGCGGTTCGCGTGACACAACGTGAAACCAGACCTCATTTGCACCAATCGAAAGCATATTTACACTGTCTGAATCGTTCCCTATCACCTACATTGTACACTACGTGCCATTCACTGTACAAGAAATACTACACTGTGAACAAGCGACCGATCTCAGCTGCAGCTTCAGCGTCTATTTTGTAGGGGCGGGCGCTTCGGCTTCTAGAGAGCGTTTGATTGGTCTGAAGATTTGATGAGAAGATGAAGTACGATGTGTAAGAAATTATAGTCTGCCTCGACCCAGCTTCCACTCCAGATTGTGTATTAAACTATGCTCCTTTCTCTACAAAGAGCTTAATTATCATATAGATAGTTTTTTCCGATCTTAATCATATGTAAATAGTAGCATTTGATTGGACAGAAATTTTGATGAGAAGCTGAAGTACGATGTGACATCAAAAAAAATCGTTGAGCCGTTTTGGCGGAAGTGACGGAACTACAAGCTTCGAATGCTTATATCTTCTAAATGCGAATTTTGTCACTGTTTTGGAGCACACTGTCTTATAGATAACCTTAAGACTAACATATTGATACTAACACCCAAAAAACTTTAATTTTGATTTCACGGGGACTTTAACATTCATTGTTTCCATTGGACAAAGGGTTCTGTATAGCGTAAAAAAGTTCTATAGATTTTAAAAAAGTTCTTTACACCAAGAAAAAATAAATGGTTCTTTTAAGAACTGCTCGTTAAAAAGTTTCTTCGGGGAATCAAAATACTTCTATGGCATCACTGTGAACATTTTTTTTTTACTATAATATATATTATTTTTGACTATAATATATAGTTTAAATTTTTTTTACTCATAATCATGTTGTTCTGTTATTTGTAATATTGTCTATATGCTATTGTAGTTTTTAACAATATTTTGTTTTAAAAAAAAATTATTTTTTTTATTTTAGTTTAAATTTGAGAAATTTGGTTATGTGCGTTTGTTTTTATAAAAAAAAATTAACATTACTCTTTTGGTATTGATTTTTTTATTTCAGTTTTATCATTATTCATTATTTTCAATTAATGATTTGTTTAAGTTTTTAATTTGATATGTATATTTGATTTTATTTCAATTAACAATTTTTTTTTTTAGTTCTGGTTATTAATAACCCTGATTTGGTGAAACACAAAATAAGATATTAGGCAGAATGTTCAAGCTGCTTTTTTCCCATACAATGAAAGTGGATGGTGATTTATAAACACCATAGCTCACAGAACACCATAAAAGTACCCTAAAACTATCAATAAATGTTTATTGATTTGTATATTTGTATATATAGTTGTTTGTTGTAGTATATGTGACTTTCGTGCTATATTTCAAGTGTTATTAAGCCATTTCATAGTTTTTTGTGAGTAGCAAAGCAAATTTAATTTGTTGTTCACTGATTATCCCATTTGCAGTCTCATTTTTTGTCACGATTCGTCACATCATACAAAAACCGATGCCATTTGCCATCGGTGATGTCAAACCTAGTGCAGTGTGTCCAAAAGTGTCATTTGTGAGTTGAAAACCAGCACAAATGATGTTTGAGAGGCTTACATTTTGGTATGCATCTCGCACAAATCTCTTTTATAGCTTTATATTTGTAATATAGTGAACAAATTGGAAGAAAGAAAATAATAGAGTCGGAACAACATGAGGGTGAATAAACAATGATTAAAAATTCATTTGTGGCTCTTCTATTCCTTATTATACTGTATTGTATGCTGCATTTTATTTTGATATTCACCCTTTTTCCATCCTTTGGTGTGGTGAAAACATACCAAGTATAGTTATCTTCAGCTTTATTTAACTTTTATGAAATTGTGTCGTGGATAGACATATTTCTTGTTTGTTTTCAGCCCAGCGGTGCAGCGGCGGTCAGTTTCAGTGCAGTAATGGAGAATGTGTTCCTCGCGGATACGTCTGCGATCATGACGATGATTGTGGAGACAGAAGTGATGAACAGAACTGCAGTATGTATATTTCATTCCACAGTTTCTAAAATGCAACCATAAAGAATGTAAAAAGGTATCTTAGAAAAGCCTTTTACTCAGGTGTGAACGTTCACTAATGCATTATCTACAGCCTACCCAACCTGCAGAGGAACGTACTTCACCTGTCCCAGCGGCCGCTGCATTCATCAGGTCTGGCTGTGTGATGGAGAGGATGACTGCGAGGACAATGCAGATGAGAGAGGCTGCGGTACATCCTTAAAATGACCTTCTTCCTGCTAAATATTGCAAAAGCCAGGCTTCCGATTGATTGTTTTTCAGAGCATGAAAGTATCTTGAGTGACCTGAGCTGAAATGGTGTTTTTTGTGTGTTGCGTTTAGATAATGTCCAGCGTGAGTGTTATCCCGGGGAATGGCCGTGTCCTTCTTCTGGTGTTTGCATCCCTCTGGACCATCTCTGTGATGGGACGGCACACTGTCCGGACGGAGAAGATGAAACCAATACCACTGCCGGACGCAACTGCAGTCAGTTACCACCTAAAAATCACTAAAGCTGATTTCTGCCAGTGTTGTTTAAGTATTATTTATATAATATTATATTATTAATTAATATTTTGAATGACCTTTTTTATATTTTCAGTTTTTATTTTGTGATTTAATTTTATTATGTGCTTTTGTCATTTTTATATGTTTCTGTTTTTTTATATTTATGTATAGCTTTAATTTATTTTATTTCAGTTTTAGTTCTTAAAACTTATTTTATTTCAGTTATTTCGTCGGTCACCCGACGTGACGTCTCCGTTCCCTCCTTCAGGGAACGAGGGTTACCATACGTAACCGAGACGTTCTTAAAACTTATTTTATTTCAGTTAGTTGCAAGGCCAAATTTATAATTTTCTAATGTTAACGTAAATATTTTATATTTATTTATAACATATTTTTATTTTATTTTCAGCATTATTTCTATTACTTAAAATATTTTTTATAGGCTGAAAAAAAATTGGTCTAACCTTTTTTACATTTTTCACCTTTTTCACTTTTATATTTTCAGTTTACATTTAAATTTTTGTTGAAATGTTAATAATGTTGTTAGGTGCTTTTGCCATTTGTATTTTTATATCACTATTTTATTTCAGTTTTTGCTTTTGTTCAGCTTTAGTTTTTTTATTTTCAGTTAGTAATTTAGGCTTAAGTTTTTCATCTAATAATTATCTTATAAATCAGTTTTATTGCTATTGACAATTACAAAATGTTTTTAATAGTTTTGGTTAACTTATTTTTAATATTTCTATAAATCTTTGTTTTATTTCAGTTTTAGTAATTTTAGTATTTAAATTCTTCTATTTTTTATTTATGTTTTTGAATTTTTCATGTAATATTTATATTTTATTTAATTTCAGCTGTATTTCTATTACTGTTAAATTATTATTAATACACTGAAAAAAAATGATTGTTAGTAAAAATTGCTAGTAAATTTCACAAATAATTAAAAATAAACAGCAAGTAACACATCGAATTAAATGTGAAAATTTGGAGTAAAAAGAATGAAATAGTATTTTCTTGTAAAAAAAATACTGCTATAATCCTTATTTAGAACTACAAAAAATATTTTGTAGTGTAATAATTTTAGTTTTCTAGTCTTAGTTTTTTGTTTATCATTTATTATGATGTTAATCTGCCAAAATTCTTGTGTTTGCTTGATATTATAGTTACATTTTTGGTTTCGCCTAAGGTTTTCCTAACATTTCGAGTGCTGTATGGCTGTGTTTTGCGTCAGGTATCTGGCGCTGTGCATCTCTGAGCTGTGAGCATCACTGTCACGCCTCTCCTGAAGGAGGAACCTGTGCCTGTCCGCCAGGATACATGGTCAGCAGAAACGACAGCCGCTCATGCATTGGTAAAACGCTTGATTGATGATTACAAATAGTTGCTCATATTCAATCAAACTGGTGACTTGCCATCAGCTCTCCCTGTACTCTGTGCACATCTTTGCAGATTATGATGACTGTAGTCTGTGGGGCATGTGTGACCAGCTGTGTGAGGATCGGATCGGAAGCCATCGCTGCAGCTGTCGGGACGGTTACCTTCTGGAGCAGCACAGATACTGCAGAGCAAATCCCTCATGTGAGTCCATTCAGGCCTCTAACATGCTGCCTGTGTGTATGTAGAAGGTGTTTGATGAAGTGCTGCAATAGATTCATTCGTTTCAGCTCAATTCAAGTTGATTCGCTTTTAACCTATTTAAAAGCGACGGAAAGCGAGGAAAAGAGGGAAAATTCAAACAAACTAAAAATTAACAATTGCTTTACTCCGAATTGCCGCTATTTTAAAGTGAAAGTAAAATGGGCACACCGCTTTTACAAGCTATTTAAAAGCGAGGAAAAGCGGGAATGCCCCACCCCCACGGTGATACCGGTATTACCGGTGTTGTCACACGTCGATTAACCGGTGGGAAAATTTCCTCACCGTCACAACCCTAATTCGTATAGCGCTTTTCACAATACGTTTCAAAACAGCTTTACAGGGCATGCATTTTTCAATGTTACAATCAGAAAGTATTCTGTTATTCTGCTAAATTTCACAGTTAATTAGAAAGAAATGGCAAGTAACACAATGAATAAAACTTGACATTTTGAAGTAGAAAGACAGTGGTAGAAAATAGTATGTATGTTTCTTGCAAAACATACTCCAATTTACATCCTCGAAAAATCATTTTTTACAGTGTGGTTAGAAAACCTCATGTATTCCAATTAAACAGACAAAATGAACATATTTTACAGCTTGTGTATTCAGATAGCCATTCATAATAAATCATATAAAATCATTTAATATTTATTTTAAAAGATTGTACACAGATTTACAAGTATTTTTAATTGTATTTATTTACTCAGCGTACATTTTTTTCTGATAAAAAAAATCATATTAGATTAATTAATATTCATTTTAAATAATTTTTTCACAGGTTTAAACATTTTGTATTTATTTACTCAATATCCTTTCTCATAAGAAATCATATTAAAATAATTCATATTTATTTTAAATATATTTTACACAGGTTAACTAGTATTTTTTTTAATTGTATTTATTTAATCATACTTTGTCCCATAATGAACCATATTAAATTCATATTTATTTTAAATACATTTTACACAGATTTACACATTTTTAAATTGTATTTATTTACTCGGTGTCCTTTTTTTCTCATGAATCATATCAAATTAATTAATATTTATTTTAAATATATTTTACACAAGTATTTTTTTAAACTGTATTTATTTATTCATAATTTGTTTTTAATTTTTTCTGTTACTTCTGCATTATATTTTCCTGCATGCTTTCACACAAGTATCATGGCTTTGAGACTAATATTCCTGGTGTTAACTGTTATCTTATATGCCCATTAATCAGGCTTTTTGCAGCTCATCTCTCTTCGAGCGCCTCAGTTTGCATTGAATGCCATCATGTTAAGCTCCTGAAATGTCTGCCTCCCAACCATTTGTTTGGCAGGCCCTGGAAATGAATAACAAACGCTGGCACCACACAGCCAATTTTAAACTCTCTCACATATTTGTTATGCCTTATCAAAAGTACATTATATTATGAGTTCTCTAAAGATTGTCAAACTGTAGCCTTCATTTTGAAGTTATCCTTCCACATTAATTCACTTTGTTTGGCCATCTTTAGCTGGGGTGCCTTCGCTTATATTCTCCAATGGGAGAGACTTGCTGATTGCTGATGTCCACGGACACAGTGCTCAAACCCTGGTCGAGTCCCAGAACAGAGGAGTTGCTGTTGGTGTGGACTTTCATTACCAGCTGCAAAGGGTCTTTTGGACCGACACAATCCAAAATAAGGTAAATGGTCTACAGACTAACAACAGCAGTTTTTTTGAAGTTGCATATAGTCCCTAAAAATAGCATTAGGGCTGGCATTTATAAAGAAAAGACATTTATAATGTTACAGAAGATTTCTATTTCAAATAAATGCTGCTCTTTTGAACTTTCCATTCATCAAAGAATCCTGAAAAATAAAATGTATCACGGTTTCTCACAAAAATATGAAGCAGCACAACTGTTTCCAACATTGGTAGTAATAAGAAATGTTTCTTGAGCAGCAAATCAGCATATTATAATGATTTCTGAAGGATCATGTGACACTGAAGACTGGGGTAATGATGAAAATTCAGCTTTGCATCACAGGAATAAATTACATTTTACAATATAATTTAATAGAAAACAGTTATTTTAAATTCAGATAGCCATTCATAATAAATCATATAAAATCATTTAATATTTATTTTAAAAGATTGTACACAGATTTACAAGTATTTTTAATTGTATTTATTTACTCAGCGTACATTTTTTTCTGATAAAAAAAATCATATTAGATTAATTAATATTCATTTTAAATAATTTTTTCACAGGTTTAAACATTTTGTATTTATTTACTCAATATCCTTTCTCATAAGAAATCATATTAAAATAATTCATATTTATTTTAAATATATTTTACACAGGTTAACTAGTATTTTTTTTAATTGTATTTATTTAATCATACTTTGTCCCATAATGAACCATATTAAATTCATATTTATTTTAAATACATTTTACACAGATTTACACATTTTTAAATTGTATTTATTTACTCGGTGTCCTTTTTTTCTCATGAATCATATCAAATTAATTAATATTTATTTTAAATATATTTTACACAAGTATTTTTTTAAACTGTATTTATTTATTCATAATTTGTTTTTAATTTTTTCTGTTACTTCTGCATTATATTTTCCTGCATGCTTTCACACAAGTATCATGGCTTTGAGACTAATATTCCTGGTGTTAACTGTTATCTTATATGCCCATTAATCAGGCTTTTTGCAGCTCATCTCTCTTCGAGCGCCTCAGTTTGCATTGAATGCCATCATGTTAAGCTCCTGAAATGTCTGCCTCCCAACCATTTGTTTGGCAGGCCCTGGAAATGAATAACAAACGCTGGCACCACACAGCCAATTTTAAACTCTCTCACATATTTGTTATGCCTTATCAAAAGTACATTATATTATGAGTTCTCTAAAGATTGTCAAACTGTAGCCTTCATTTTGAAGTTATCCTTCCACATTAATTCACTTTGTTTGGCCATCTTTAGCTGGGGTGCCTTCGCTTATATTCTCCAATGGGAGAGACTTGCTGATTGCTGATGTCCACGGACACAGTGCTCAAACCCTGGTCGAGTCCCAGAACAGAGGAGTTGCTGTTGGTGTGGACTTTCATTACCAGCTGCAAAGGGTCTTTTGGACCGACACAATCCAAAATAAGGTAAATGGTCTACAGACTAACAACAGCAGTTTTTTTGAAGTTGCATATAGTCCCTAAAAATAGCATTAGGGCTGGCATTTATAAAGAAAAGACATTTATAATGTTACAGAAGATTTCTATTTCAAATAAATGCTGCTCTTTTGAACTTTCCATTCATCAAAGAATCCTGAAAAATAAAATGTATCACGGTTTCTCACAAAAATATGAAGCAGCACAACTGTTTCCAACATTGGTAGTAATAAGAAATGTTTCTTGAGCAGCAAATCAGCATATTATAATGATTTCTGAAGGATCATGTGACACTGAAGACTGGGGTAATGATGAAAATTCAGCTTTGCATCACAGGAATAAATTACATTTTACAATATAATTTAATAGAAAACAGTTATTTTAAATTGCAATAATATTTCACATTATAACTGACCTTACTTTATTTTTTTCAAACGAGACATCTTTTAAAAATGTTTTTCAAAATCTTACCGACCCCAAACTTTTAAACAGTGTATCTCAATATTTTTCAGTCTTTTTGACACTATTTATGTATTTGCATTTTTTTTGTAAAATTCAGTCATTTCCATCTAACAGCCTTTGTATCCTAGATGTTTAATGCAAGTTAAATACAGTTAACATCTAGTTAATTAATCACAATATTGATCATAATGTATATATATATATATACACTCACCGGCCACTTTATTAGGTACACCTGTTCAATTGCTTGGTAACACAAATTGCTAATCAGCCAATCACATGGCAGCAACTCAATGCATTTAGGCATCTAGATGTGGTGAAGACGACTTGCTGAAGGTCAAACCGAGCATCAGAATGGGGAAGAAAGGGGATTTAAGTGACTTTGAACGTGGAATGGTTGTTGGCGCCAGATGGGCTGGTCTGAGTATTTCAAAAACTGCTGATCTACTGGGATTTTCACGCACAACCATCTCTAGGGTTTACAGAGAATGGTACGAAAAAGAGAAAATATCCAGTGAGCGGCAGTTATGTGGACGAAAATGCCTTGTTGATGTCAGAGGTCAAAGGAGAATGGGCAGACTGGTAAGAGATGATAGAAAGGCAACAGTAACTCAAATAACCACTCGTTACAACCAAGGTATGCAGAATACCATCTCTGAACGCACAACACGTCGAACCCTGAAGCAGATGGGCTACAGCAGCAGAAGACCACACCGGGTGCCGCTCCTGTCAGCTAAGAACAGGAAACAGAGGCTACAATTCGCACAGGCTCACCAAAATTGGACAATAGAAGATTGGAAAAACGTTGCCTGGTCTGATGAGTCTCGATTTCTGCTGCGACATTCAGATGGTAGGGTCAGAATTTGGCGTAAAGAACATGAAAGCATGGATCCATCCTGCCTTGTCTCAACGGTTCAGGCTGGTGGTGGTGGTGTAATGGTGTGGGGGATATTTTCTTGGCACACTTTGGGCCCCTTCGTACCAATTGAGCATCGTTTAAACGCCACAGCCTACCTGAGTATTGTTGCTGACCATGTCCATCCCTTTATGACTACAGTGTACCCATCTTCTGATGGCTACTTCCAGCAGGATAATGCACCATGTCACAAAGCTCAAATCATCTCAGACTGGTTTCTTGAACATGACAATGAGTTCACTTTACTCAAATGGCCTCCACAGTCACCAGATCTCAATCCAATAGAGCACCTTTGGAATTTACGAAAAGTAACCCGCCAAATTGGCTAGTGATTTGACAGCGTTACCCGCCACAGCTGATTTTTACCCGCAGTTGGCGGGTGTTAATTTCAAACCCTGTATATATATATATATATATATATATTGTCCAGTCCTAATGGACTTAGAGCACAGTTTACTCTATTTCATTGCTTGGTGTGTGGCATTAATATTTCCCACTTACATTCATTTAATGCTCTGGCACCTGCCACGGGTTCTCAGTTTTCCTGAATTTAATAAGTGGCATTTCACAGATTACTGAAGTTCTAACCTTGTCAGGACGAGTGATATCGATGTTACATTTGTTGTTGATAACAAAGCTCTGCATTATACCAGCTCTTCCTCCTTCAACAGAGACACACACATACACGTGGCATTTCACAGATTACTGAAGTTCTAACCTTGTCAGGACGAGTGATATCGATGTTACATTTGTTGTTGATAACAAAGCTCTGCATTATACCAGCTCTTCCTCCTTCAACAGAGACACACACATACACACACACACACACACACACTCACACAAACACTCACACACACACACACACACACACACACTCACTCATTGTGCCAGTCAGTCTGCTCTGATCTCACCTCTCATACACCCCAGCAACAACGTTTGGCTAAAGGCCCAAATAAAGTCTGTCTGTCTCAAATAGAGTGTGCCAGTATCTTTCAAGCCTCCCTAAACTATTCCTGAAGCAACCAAGACCGAGCAATATGATGTTAATTATGTAAATATTATGTTATTATGTTATGTTAAATAATGGGTTTAAACTTTCAACTCTCAAAGGCATAATAGCAAAAAGTTTAAAAAAAAAGATTTTATAATGTGAATTTTCCAGCATTTCAGAGTCACACAGCAGGGTCACTGACACCACTAATGACTGCTTTGTAATACATTTTACAGTTATATAATATGAATATGTAGACACACTACCAGTCAAAAGTTTTGGGTCGGTAAGATTTTTTAAATGTTTCTAAAAGAAGTGTCTTATGCTCACCAAGGCTTCATTTATATGGTTAAAAATACAGTAAAAACAGTAATATTGTGAAATATTTTTACAATTTAAAATAGCTGCTTTATATTTGAATATATTCTAAAATGTAATTTATTCCTGTGATCAAAGCTGAATTTTCAGCATCATTACTCCAATCTTCAGTGTCACATGATCCTTCAGAAATCATTCTAATATGCCGATTTGCTGCTCAAGAAACATTGCTTATAATTATTAATGTTGAAAACAGTTGTGCAGCTTCATATTTTTGTAGAAACTGTGATGTATTTTCTTTCCCAAGACTCGTTTATGAATAGAAAGTTCAAAAGAACAGAATTTATTTGAAATATAAATCATTTTTAATGTTTTTAATTTTTTATGTCATTTTGAATGTACTAGTGTACAGTATATGTATTAATTATATTGTAAGTTATATTGTAAAAACAGTAATATATATATATATTTTATATTTCCCAACATGGAATTCATAGAATAATGCAATTGTGTGATTTTACATCCTTGAAAAACCATTGTTTGTTTTTTTTTGTGTTTTTTTCATTCTGCTTTAATAATGTTTAACCAAAATTCATCCCAACACACACAAAAAAAATAAAAGTGAGAAAAAGAAGAAAATATATAATAAATATCAGTGCTTGGGTCTCTGAGGATTAAAGAAAAAAACAGCTTGTGGAAGCTATGAAGGAAGTTGGCTCTTCATCAGCGGAAAGGGAATTCTTCAGCTGATGCCTGTAGATACTGCTAATACGTTAATAATGGGTGACCAGTCTGGCTCCCGAAGGGCCGCAGTCACGGTAACTGACTCAAATCAGTGCTAGACTCCAAGTTTTCTAATCTCCAGAAAGTGTCTGATAGGCAGGGAAATGCTCGCATATTTCTGCATAATTTTATGCAACCTGAGAGGATCTGGAGTAAGCGTGCAATATTCTTCCCTTTTTTATGCATTCTTTGGCCAGCTCAAAGAGCTTTGTTTCAAACTCTTGGCTACTTTGTGATTTGGAGATCAGCCATGGAGCAAAAAAAGTGGGTACATGCAAGGAGATGGGCTTCTGAGTATAGTGGCAGGGGGTCTCAGAGAGCCACACCACCAGACCACCTTCACAGCTTGAGTTTCTGTTAAACGGGTCAGCTCAGAATCATAGTCTTTTAGACGTTTGGCTCTGGTTTCCAAAGGGCGAAGCCTGCAAAGAGCATTGGTGCCTTAGCTTGTGTTATGATGCCAAGGGATCCAGCCTGAGAAACTGGTGCCATCTTTTAATCAATAGGGCAGTGGTTTCAGAGTACCACCTCTGGGGCAGCGGAGAAAGGCAAACTATCAGATGTCAGATGATATAAGCCAGACCACAATCTTATTACCATGATTATTTAAGAAGAGAATGTAATGTCAAGTTTTGATTATGTTCTTGTAGGATTACAGCTGAAAAGACCACCTTAGATCAGTTTGAGTTTTCACAGGCTGATTTCGTGCCACATACTAAAGAAGAAACTAGTTTAGACAAACTTGAGGCTGGTTGACCATCGTGGTCTTTCAAGTGAAGCTGGTTAGGCAAGGGATTTGTGCTGGTTAAACCAGTGTTATTTTAGTATTATTTCTATACTTTTATTATTTTTTATATTACTGTTTTAAATTAGCTTTTATTTTTATAGTTTCTGTTTTCATTTTAGTTTAATTTTTAGCCATTGTATTCATTATGCCATTTTATTTTTAATTGTATTTCAGTTTTAGTTCTTTAGTTTTTTATTTATTTAGTAGTTTCATTTTGATTGATTTATTTAGAATATTCGTTTTATTTATTTAGAAATGTAGTTAGTAATTTCAAATTTTTTAAATTTTCATATAGTTTAAAATATTTCATCTAATATTTAGATTTTATTTTATTTCACTTTATTACTTTTAACAAAAATGTTGTAGTTGTTATTTATTTAGTAATTTCAGTTAATTTTTAAATCTTTAATGTATTTATGATATTTATTATTTATATATTATTTCTATACTTTTATTATTTTTTATATTACTGTTTTAAATTAGCTTTTATTTTTATAGTTTCTGTTTTCATTTTAGTTTAATTTTTAGCCATTGTATTCATTATGCCATTTTATTTTTAATTGTATTTCAGTTTTAGTTCTTTAGTTTTTTATTTATTTAGTAGTTTCATTTTGATTGATTTATTTAGAATATTCGTTTTATTTATTTAGAAATGTAGTTAGTAATTTCAAATTTTTTAAATTTTCATATAGTTTAAAATATTTCATCTAATATTTAGATTTTATTTTATTTCACTTTATTACTTTTAACAAAAATGTTGTAGTTATTTATTTAGTAATTTCAGTTAATTTTTAAATCTTTAATGTATTTATGATATTTATTATTTATAATATATTTCTGTAATATTCACTTTATTTAGTAATTTAGTGAAAGTGAATTCAGTTCTTCAACTTGGCAAGGCAGCATTTCTAATTTTCATTTAGTTTACGTTTTTCATCTATTATTTATATTTTATTGTACAGTATTTCATCATTTAAATGTGCAAAAATTGTTTTAGTTGTTATTTAGTCAGTTCATTTATAATATTTATTATGTATAAAATTCATTTTATTAATTTATTAATTTCATTAGTAATTTCAGTTCTTTTCAGTTCATTTAGTTTTTCACCTAATATTTTATTTTATTTATTTTAAATTTTATTTAATTTCATTATTTAATTTTATTTTACCAGTGTTTTTGATAGTTTTAGTTTTTATTTAGTAATTTCAGTTACATATAATAGTTATTATTTATAATATTTTACAATATTTACAACAAATGCTGGTCTGTGGCAGGATATCAAAACTTCAACGACAACTTCCCTAACCACAACTTGTTTGCTCCAAACAGGTGTTTTCAGTGGATATGGACGGGTCGCGTTTGCAGGTGGTGCTGAATGTATCTGTGGACTATCCTGAAAACCTGGCCGTGGACTGGGTGAATAATAAGCTGTACGTGGTGGAGGCCAGCGTCAACAGAATCGACATGGTGGACTTGGATGGGAGCAATCGGGTCACACTAATCGCCGAGCACCTGGGCAACCCGAGAGGTCTTGCGCTTGACCCGACCATGGGGTGAGTTCCCGAGGGAGACGTCAGACGCTTCCCATTGACTTTAATCTTACCCTTGCTTCCTCCACCTAATCCGCGTCCATTGTAAGTGCAATCATGAAGCTGATCTCGGATCTGGAGCCTCAGATACTGAGAACGGGAATGTTGTACACTGTCTGTGAGGATTAGTCAGAAGTAATTAAGCAAAGATGAACTTCACGGAAACCCGATAGGGTCGTACGGCCAGGTGGCCTCATGCTAAATTGAGAAGTGACAATAAAGTGCGTATAGTTGCATCGCTTTGGTGTTTGAAAATAACGTTCTTTGGGTATTCATTTCGAAATCTTGTTCTTATCCCCAAGGGTTTTATCCGTAACCCGATGCTATCCAAACTGAGCACTAACAATATATTTGCGCAAATACCTTTGAAGTTCAAGTTGCTCTTCATCTCTTTCAGTGCAACATGAGATTAATAAATCACGATTCATCATTACAATGGGATCATTTCATTTAGGATTAGTTCCTCTTTCTGTTTTAGATGTTAAATGCGATTAAAACAGTGTCTTGTGTCACAGTGAGGTTGTTTTGTTGGAGTTTAGGTACCTTTTCTTCTCTGACTGGGATACTTTGAATGGAGAACCGGGTTTGGAAAGGGCCTACATGGATGGTACCAATCGCTATGGGATCATCAGGACCAAACTCGGCTGGCCTGCTGGGATTACTTTGGACCTTGAGGCTAAAAGAGTATATTGGGTGGACAGCCGATATGATTATATCGAAACAACGACTTATGATGGCTTGCACAGGTATCTTCTAGGGGTTGCAGAGATGTTTTATTTGGAAATGCATGCTGATTTTCATAAGTTGTTTGCACTTTCCGGAAGTCTGTTAAGAGCTTATTTGAATTCTCCAATAGGAAAACTGTGGTCCATGGTGGGTCTTTGATTCCTCATCCATTTGCCATTACTCTGTTCGAGCATTCAGTCTACTACACTGACTGGACTAAGATGGCAGTTATGAAGGCTAATAAATACAGCGACAACAGCCCACAAGAGCTCTACAGGACCTCTCAGAGACCACATGGCCTGACTATGGTCCATGCATACAGACAGCCTTTTGGTAAGGAGCTAGAAAGTGCATCTGCCACTCTGTATTACAGTATGTATATTAAACTGTTAGGAATTCAGCAACAAGACTGCAGTGCAAAACAAAATTACTGAAGCTTAAACTAAAATTGCAATAAAAAAACTGAAAAATATACAAATATTTATATTATAATTCAAAATATTATTAAATACTATAATGGTAGATAAACAATTCTAAAGTAACATGACGGCCAGTTTCACCTCAGATTACATTACAACTTTATTACATTACAACAAATGTTATTACATTAAAACAAAAATTCTGTTTTTGAAAGTTTTTTGAAACCTTGTTTTTTGAGGGAATATACTACATATTCCATAAAGTATCCCAAATGGTGTAATAAAAAATCTGGTGCAATATTGACTGATTTTAAGTAAAAAAAAAATACAATGTACTTGGAGTTGTTTTAACCCTCTGGGGTCGACGAATGCGCCGGTGCTTTTTGTTGCATTTTTTTTGAAAGCCCCTAAAGGAACTTAAATTACTCCGTCAGTTTTGATAGTACAGATAAGAGCAATACATCAATCGAATCTGTAAAGGGTCTACTTTTATTTGTATACACACATAATAACAACAAAACTTTGTGCTTTTGTAAAATACAGAAAACAACCAGGGTGCGCTGTCTGCCGCCTTGGTCTCCGTGATCTTCATTTAGAAACGCGTCACTAAAATGAACTGAAACTCAGCGAATACTCGACACAGAGACATGAGAGATGTATCTATAGAAAGCTTGACATGTCTACTTTTAAAACGAAGCAAGTCTTATCGAAAACAAATATTCTGTGATAAAGTAATCCATATGAAACCAAAGTGATGTCCAGTCTTTCCCGTCTGGCTTCATTATCTCTAATTAGATCACGCCCACGAGCTACTTTCGCTGTTGATATTACAATAGTAAAATGTTGAAAATTTTGAAATTCTAAATATGTAAAATTATAAATGTGCCAAATGTAAAATTGAAATATGCAAATGTATAAAATATATCAAATATATGCAAATGTCTAAATATAAAAATTTTGAATATTTATATATTTTAATATATATAACATTTTGCAATAAACTATATATATGGTGCAATTCCTGTTCCCAATGATCTTGTTTACATCTAATATTAAGATTTGTCTTTGGTAATGAGATCACAAGTGGTCAGTGCTCAATACAGGTGTAAATGCGGCCCAAATAGTTTTGAACTGAAATCACTGAAAACAGACATGAAAATAACCAGAAATGCAATGTGATTGCATCACATTTGTAGTGTAAATGTTTTGTTAATCTGTCCTGTTGCACAGCATTGTTGAATCACTGTGCTTAGGAGAGGTTTTAAACGTAGCCACTTTAAACAAAAATGCTGACAGACATCATGAAATTATTGCTATTCTTTTTGTGATTTATTGACATCTCCGTTTGTTTGATCGGACAGTAAGTAACCCCTGTGGCGCCGATCGAGGAGGCTGTGAACACATCTGTGTTCTGAGTCACAGAACTGATAACGGCGGCTTGGGATATCGCTGCCGCTGCCGAATGGGCTACGATCTACATGCTGACGGCAAGAGATGCCTGGGTAAGACAGATCTTGTCTACAAAGATGCAAATTATCATTGCATCTTTGCATCTTATGCGTTTAAAAGAGGCCATATCACACAAAAAAAATCGACATTTTGGGATGCAGCAGCTTGATGTTTAAAGAAAACAATATAAATGCAATATGTGTCTTGCAGCTGTGAGGCAGTTTCTGCTGTTCTCCAGTCAGCTGGCAGTCAGAGGGATCCCCTTCAACCTGTCCACACAGGAAGACATCATTCTCCCCATCACAGGAACTCCGTCTTATTTCGTTGGAGTGGACTTCAGTGCTGCGGACAATTCAGTTTTCTTCTCTGATACAGTGAAGGACATCATCTACAAACAGAAAATTGATGGAACCGGTGAGTATGACAAGTATTTTTCATGCATATTTCAGTAAAGCTGCTGTAAGCGATAACTTCTTCCAGGCACATATGCAATTTTTACCTTTGTAAATGTGCCTGTCGTCTTTTTTATGTAAAACTTAATTTAATCAATTAATTAAATCAGTCAGAATACTATAGGCTGTTACCAATATGATCAACATCAAAAAAAAAAAAAATTTAAGTTTATAAATTAATTACTTATTACAGGATAAGGCAAGGCAAGTTTATTTATATAGCAAATTTCGTTCGCAATGGTAATTCAAAGTGCTTTACATAGAAGAAAGTAAAATAATCATTAAAAAATAATCACAAAAATAAAACAAGGAATTTCAAAACTTTGACAATGATTTAAAAATTGATTTAAAATGAATTTTAGACAGTTAAAAATAGAAAATGATTATACATACATAAAATACAGTGCATGCAGTTCAGACATTGCACAGTGCTCATTCAATAAATGCACAGCTAAACAGATGAGTTTTGAGTCTGAATTTAAATGTGACTAATGTTTTAGCACATCTGGTCTCTTCTGGAAGCTGATTCCAACTGCGGGCGGCAAAATAGCTAAAAGCAGATTCCCCTTGTTTTGTGTGAACCCTTGGTATTTCTAACTGACTTGATCCTAATGATCTGAGTGGTCTGCAATGTATTTAGGTCCTAGGCCATTGAGTGATTTATAAACGAGTAAAAGTACTTTAAAATCAATCGCTTGTTATTTTTTGATAAATAACATTGTTGATTATTGCCCTTGATATTATAATAATTATTATTAAAGTTGATTAGTAGAATGCATAAAAAACGGCAGGTCAAAATCTAAACGCCTCCAATTAGCCATTGCATTCATGCACTCAACAGATGTGTGTAACTGTATTTAATGCTTAATGCTGCATAACACAATGCATAAAAACAAATGTTTGGTGCTACATCAGAAGATAAAAATGTAATGCCGCATTCAACATTTTTTATTCATTTGTATATTTTACTTTAACTGTGACAGTTGTAATTCATTTACTTTAACTGTGCAGGGACATTTTTTGCCCCCATATCTTGAATTTGGGGGGCATTTATTTAGATTTTGATGCCATTTTTGCCCCAAGCCTCCCGTAATTTCCATCCCTTGTATTCATCCCTTGTGTTCTTCATTTCAAATTATTTTATCCCATTTATTTTGCTGTTGAAAAAAGAACAAAATCTGTGCTCTGTTTGATGAAATGTGCTTGACTTGTAAGCAGATAAAGTGAGAAACTGATACTCACTGAATACTCCACTCAGCCCTCTGGATATTTGCTGTGTGCCAACAACACATTTTGCTGCATGTGATCTCGCCTATCAGCTGCCTTCAAAGGCCAACTACATGAGATAATGTGTTCACTGGTGTTGGGCTACATTTCTAATAGAAATCCAGGATACTAATACCCTCCTCCCCCTGACTCAACCCAAAACAATATAGAGAGTTTGCTCGTTTCATTCAACACCTGTGAGCCACATCTAAGTGAAAGCATATTAATTTGCACTGACAAAAATACAGTAAAAATTGTGAAGTATTACAACTTAAAACGCATTTTTAATAAATGTTATTTATTCCTGTGATGCAAAGCTGAATTTCAGCATCATTACTCCAGTCTTCAGTGTCACATAATCAAGAAAACAGTTGTGCTGCTTAATATCTTTGTGGAAACCAAGATAGATTTTTTTCACGATTCTTTGATGATTAGAGAGTTCAAAAGAACAGCATTTATTTGATACGGACATCTTTTGAGATCATTATAAATGTCTGTACTGTCACTTTTGATCAGTGTAATGCATCCTATTTACACTTCAACTGGAGGTTACTAATGACTGCTGTAAAAACATTTGCTGCAATCTGAGTTGTTTCTTGCTTTCATATCTTTTTAGTTTCCATACCTACTAGCAGTGGATTGCGCACTAATCTTTGTGTTGCTTTGCTTTAAACTGCACAGGCAGGGAGGTACTAGCAGCCAATCGGGTGGATGGTGTGGAAGATCTCGCTTATGATTGGATATCGAAGAACCTGTACTGGACGGATCCACGCTACAGGAGTATATCTGTCATGAAGGTCGCGGATAAGTCCAGACGAGCCATTGTACGAAACCTCAACAACCCCAGATCCATAGTGGTCCACCCGGTGGCTGGGTGAGTCCTTTACTGGCTGGTGTTCTTTATGATATTGCTATTTTATAGACATAATAAAAGAAAAGTAGTTAATACTGTGGCTCTGTTCCAAAACTTAGTGAGCTACCTTGCTGTGTTCTGCCTAATTAGACAGCTACCTTCTATAGGACGAGTGAAATGGAACCTCATAAGTGACCAATTTGAAGTGATCTACATAGGCAGCAACTCTGTGCATCATAAAAATAACATGCAAAGCACATGAGACTCGACTTCTGTTAATTACTTTCAATAGAGTTTGGTATTAACATGCTGCTAAGCTAAAGAAGAGATTAATATACGTAGTACATGCAAATATTAGATAAATCGGTACATTATGAATTTTATTGGAGTTTTTTTAATTGTTTCCTTTTTTTCAATACTTGTTTAATGTAATTTTAGTTTTATTTATAAACTATTAATTATTTATTAATACTTTTTAACTATTAGTATTTATTAATATATTGAATTATTTTGTTTTTGTAATTGTGTGTAATTGTGATATGTGCTTTTGTTTTGTTTTATATATATTACTATGTAGCTTTAATTTATTTCTTAGTTAATTTTTAGTTTTAATGATTTTAGTAAACCAACTTATACTTATTTATTTCGGTTAGTTGCCAAGGGAACACTTCTAATCTTTGTTCATTTTTTTTTTATTTCAAGTTTTTACATTTTTATAAAAGTCTAGTTTATCTAGTTTTTATTTTATTTTATTATTTTATATTATAGTTTTAGTTGTAGTTGATGATATGAACTGTTATTTAATGAATTATATTTATAAATAATTATATATTTATCAATTATATATATATATCAATATTTGTCTTGCATTATGAGATACATAATTATGCTGCCTTTCTTTTGGAAAGCTTTCACTATGAAGCCATAAAATTATGTCTATGTAGGGAGCTTACTAGATTTTGGAACAGAACCCTTGTTATTGTAGGCTAAAAATTGCATTCACAAAATAAACACACTCAAACTTCCTCTTTTGTGGAAAAAAAAGGTTGTGACCATGGGTTTGAAATCCCAGGCACGTTCAAATGTCAACAAACACAATTCAGCATGCGACCATACGCCAAAAACACAGCTTGGGGGAGCCTTGCTTTCACCTCGCCTCTCTGTTTCCCTAAGACCATGAAAAAGCATTAACAATCAGGCCACTTGTGTCCAGTCACACCTTTCATAATGCAGGAGGTGCCCAGCCATTCATAGATTGCTCCTGCTTTGAACCTGGCACAGATAAAGGCGCTCTTTATGCCGTGCTAGTGGGACATTTCCAATGGCTTCAAAGTCATGAGGCCTCTGGGCCCAGGAGGCTAGATTAGTGCTGCATGAAGGCTGTTATTGTAGTGCACACTAAGAACTTGGCTTA
>NW_015646358.1:305841-327935 GCF_001515625.1 Sinocyclocheilus rhinocerous | reverse complement strand
TCCAGTCTTCAGTGTCACATGATGCTTCAGAAATCATTCTAATATGATTATTTGCTGCTTAAGAAACATGTATTGTCATGATCAATATTGAAAACAGTTTATTTTTTGTGAAAACTGATTTTTTGAAAAGTTCAAGGAGTGGGCTGCGCTCTAATCTTTGTGTTTCTTTGCTTTAAACTGCACAGGCAGGGAGGTACTAGCAGCCAATCGGGTGGATGGTGTGGAAGATCTCGCTTATGATTGGATATCGAAGAACCTGTACTGGACGGATCCACGCTACAGGAGTATATCTGTCATGAAGGTCGCGGATAAGTCCAGACGAGCCATTGTACGAAACCTCAACAACCCCAGATCCATAGTGGTCCACCCGGTGGCTGGGTGAGTCCTTTACTGGCTGGTCTTCTTTATGATATTGCTATTTTATAGACATAATAAAAGAAAAGTAGTTAATACTGTGGCTCTGTTCCAAAACTTAGTGAGCTACCTTGCTGTGTTCTGCCTAATTAGACAGCTACCTTCTATAGGACGAGTGAAATGGAACCTCATAAGTGACCAATTTGAAGTGATCTACATAGGCAGCAACTCTGTGCATCATAAAAATAACATGCAAAGCACATGAGACTCGACTTCTGTTAATTACTTTCAATAGAGTTTGGTATTAACATGCTGCTAAGCTAAAGAAGAGATTAATATACGTAGTACATGCAAATATTAGATAAAACGGTACATTATGAATTTTATTGGAGTTTTTTTAATTGTTTCCTTTTTTTCAATACTTGTTTAATGTAATTTTAGTTTTATTTATAAACTATTAATTATTTATTAATACTTTTTAACTATTAGTATTTATTAATATAATTAATTATTTTGTTTTTGTAATTGTGTGTAATTGTGATATGTGCTTTTGTTTTGTTTTATATATATTACTATGTAGCTTTAATTTATTTCTTAGTTAATTTTTAGTTTTAATGATTTTAGTAAACCAACTTATACTTATTTATTTCGGTTAGTTGCCAAGGGAACACTTCTAATTTTTGTTCATTTTTTTTTTATTTCAAGTTTTTACATTTTTATAAAAGTCTAGTTTATCTAGTTTTTATTTTATTTTATTATTTTATATTATAGTTTTAGTTGTAGTTGATGATATGAACTGTTATTTAATGAATTATATTTATAAATAATTATATATTTATCAATTATATATATATATCAATATTTGTCTTGCATTATGAGATACATAATTATGCTGCCTTTCTTTTGGAAAGCTTTCACTATGAAGCCATAAAATTATGTCTATGTAGGGAGCTTACTAGATTTTGGAACAGAACCCTTGTTATTGTAGGCTAAAAATTGCATTCACAAAATAAACACACTCAAACTTCCTCTTTTGTGGAAAAAAAAGGTTGTGACCATGGGTTTGAAATCCCAGGCACGTTCAAATGTCAACAAACACAATTCAGCATGCGACCATACGCCAAAAACACAGCTTGGGGGAGCCTTGCTTTCACCTCGCCTCTCTGTTTCCCTAAGACCATGAAAAAGCATTAACAATCAGGCCACTTGTGTCCAGTCACACCTTTCATAATGCAGGAGGTGCCCAGCCATTCATAGATTGCTCCTGCTTTGAACCTGGCACAGATAAAGGCGCTCTTTATGCCGTGCTAGTGGGACATTTCCAATGGCTTCAAAGTCATGAGGCCTCTGGGCCCAGGAGGCTAGATTAGTGCTGCATGAAGGCTGTTATTGTAGTGCACACTAAGAACTTGGCTTAGCGGGGGAAAACCCCACAGAGCACTCAGATAAACTGTCTATACCTCACAGTTTATAAATAAAACTCGGCGGATGGTTTTGGTGATGGCACGGGGTGAAGATTTGTGGTGATTTTGCCATTGTTCCCTCACCCACATGCCGTCCCAAACCGGTTTGACTTTTGTCACCTCTCTTGAGTTTAATGAATGAGGACTGAGGCTGACAAACTCCAAAGTGAAAGGTATATTATAAAAGTAGTACATATGGCTTCTGAAGACTTCAGAAATTGAAGAAATACAAAAGAACAATTTGAGCAATCTGACATTTGTATATATATATATATATATATATATATATATATATACTGTATATATACACACTACTGTTCAAAAGTATTTTTTGGAAGAAAATAATAGTTTTATTCAGCAAAGATACATTAAATTAATAAAAAGTGACAGCTAATACAATTAATGTGTAACAAACAATTTCTCTTTCAAATAAATGCTGTTCTTTTGAACTTTATATTCATCAAAGAATCCTGAAAAATATTATTAATGAATTAAAGTTCAAAATATATTAAAACAGAAAACATTTTAAATTTTAATCATATTTCACAATATTACTTTTTTTTTTACTGTATTTTTGATCAAATAAATGCAGCCTTGGTAAGCATAAGAGACTTCTTTTAAAAACATTTTAAATAATCTTACCAAACCCAAACTTTTGAATGGTAGTGTATATATACATTTAAGGTGACTGCGTCCTTTTGAAGCATAAAAGCTCTAGTGGCCATTCATTATAATTGCTTGTAAAGAAGCTTGTGTTCATCTGAGGAAATAAAAAAAAATAATAATAATAATTGTCATGAGTATGAATGAATGATGACAGAATGTTTATTTTTGAATGAACTATTTCTTTTAAAGCCATTTGTGTGTCTTTGTGCTCGGCAGTTATATTTTCTGGACTGACTGGTACCGTCCTGCAAAGATTATGCGGGCCTGGGGTGATGGGTCACATGCTCAGTCGATTGTAAACACCACTCTCGGCTGGCCCAATGGCTTGGCCATTGACTGGAGGTGAGTTACTGTACAGTTCCCAGAATGAAACCACAACAATACAGCATTCAGTTGTGCTCATAATACCACAAACAATAACCCATTCCTGTTTAATTCATAATTCTTTGGTTTAACTTCGATGGCTTCCTAAAGCCGTGACTCATCATTATTGGTTTTGTTGCGCATTCAATAGCGTGTTCGCTCCTAATCTCCTTAAATCATGATCTGACATAAGTTTCTCAGCATTGGTCTAAAACGCTCTCCTCTTGACCGTGTCTCTGCCTCTCAGTGCCATGCGGCTGTATTGGGTGGACGCCTTCTTTGATAAGATCGAGCACAGCAACTTTGATGGACAAAACAGGTTGTCTTTGAATCGCATCACTCAGATCTCCCATCCGTTTGGACTTACTATTTTTGGAGGTGAGTTTATCAGTGTCTATCTATCTATCTATCTATCTATCTATCTATCTATCTGTCTGTCTGTCTGTCTGTCTGTCGTTCAATCGCTCTATCTATCTATCTATCGTTCAATCGCTCTATCGCTCTATCTATCGTTCAATCGCTCTATCGCTCTATCTATCGTTCAATCGCTCTATCGCTCTATCTATCGTTCAATCGCTCTATCGCTCTATCTATCGTTCAATCGCTCTATCGCTCTATCTATCGTTCAATCGCTCTATCGCTCTATCTATCGTTCAATCGCTCTATCGCTCTATCTATCGTTCAATCGCTCTATCGCTCTATCTATCGTTCAATCGCTCTATCGCTCTATCTATCGTTCAATCGCTCTATCGCTCTATCTATCGTTCAATCGCTCTATCGCTCTATCTATCGTTCAATCGCTCTATCGCTCTATCTATCGTTCAATCGCTCTATCGCTCTATCTATCGTTCAATCGCTCTATCGCTCTATCTATCGTTCAATCGCTCTATCGCTCTATCTATCGTTCAATCGCTCTATCGCTCTATCTATCGTTCAATCGCTCTATCTATCTATCTATCGTTCAATCGCTCTATCGCTCTATCTATCGTTCAATCGCTCTATCTATCTATCTATCTATCGTTCACTCTCTCTATCTATCTATCTATCTATCTATCTATCTATCGTTCAATCGCTCTATCGATCTATCTATCTCTCGTTGAATCGCTCTATCGCTCTATCTATCTATCTATCTATCTATCTATCTATCTGTCTGTCTGTCTGTCTGTCTGTCTGTCTATCGTTCAATCGCTCTGTCTATCTATCTATCGTTCAATCGCTCTATCGCTCTGTATCTATCTTTCAATCGCTCTATCTATCTATCTATCGTTCAATCGCTCTATCTATCTATCTATCTATCTGTCTGTCTGTCTGTCTGTCTGTCTGTCTATCGTTAAATCGCTCTATCTATCTATCTATCTATCGTTCAATCGCTCTATCGCTCTATCTATCGTTCAATCGCTCTATCTATCTATCTATCTATCTATCTATCTATCTATCGTTCAGTCGCTCTATCGCTCTATCTATCTATCGTTCAATCGCTCTATCTATCTGTCTATCTATCTATCTATCTGTCTGTCTGTCTGTCTGTCTGTCTGTCTGTCTGTCTATCGTTCAATCGCTCTGTCTATCTATATCTATCTATCTATATCTATCTATCTATCTATCTATCGTTCAATCGCTCTATCTATCTATCTATCTATCGTTCAATCGCTCTATCGCTCTATCTATCTATCGTTCAATCACTCTATCGCTCTATCTATCTATCGTTCAATCGCTCGATCTATCTATCTATCTATCTATCTATCTATCTATCGTTCTGTCGTTCTATCTATCATTCTATCTATCTACCAGTGTATCATTCTTCCTGTCTGTCTGTCAATTGTTGTATCATTCTGTATCTGTTGTATCTGTATATCTATCTACACTGAGATGTGGCTGACTTTTAGAAAGCAGTCTAATTTAAACCCACTGACTGACGAAATGTTAATTTTGCTGTTCATCGATGTCTGTCATCATCTCAATGTCATCCTAATCATGTTAGTCTCGATGGCCTCTTCTTTGATGATGGATAGTCACGTCTGGTATCTGTGAAATGAGGGTCACTACACGGCTTTCTTAAACTTCAGTGTAGTTCGTCTGTGCGGTACTGAAAGATAAAAGGGCAGAAGTCAGAGTTCATGGACTGGTATTTCTCAGAGATGACCTGTTTGATTACATTAATGAAGTTTGCTGGTCCAGGTTATGTGTACTTCACCGACTGGCGGCTGGGTGGAATCGTGAGGGTCCGTAAAACAGACGGAGGGGAGATGATGATCATTCGTCGAGGGATCAGCCACATCATGCATGTCAAATCCTTCAATGCTGATTCTCAGATTGGTGAGGCTCACTTTCTATTGATTAATTTACTCAATTTGGCATTGAATGTAATGTCTCCACAAAGGTATTAGGGCTATTTATCCAAATGTATCAAATGTGGTTGCAATATAGTTGAATGATCAATGCGCATTGCTTTTTACCCCCAACAGGATCTAACTTCTGCAACAGGCAAACAAACCCAAATGGAGACTGCAGTAATTTCTGTTTCCCAGCGCCGTACTCCCAGCGAGTGTGTGGCTGTCCATATGGAATGAAGCTGGAAGCGAATCAGCAGACTTGTGTGGATGATCCGTCCAATGAGCCACCGACCCTCCAGTGTGGCTCCAACTCCTTCTCATGCACTAACGGGAAGTGTGTCCCCCAGAGCTACCAATGTGACGGCGTCGATGACTGTCATGACAACAGCGACGAGGCCAACTGCGGCGCTAATAGTAATGTTTTATGTTTATATTTCATTCAAATATTCATGTGCTGATAAGCAGGTAGCAATGAGCAATCGCTAGGACACAGTTTTCATTGATTAGGTTACTTTTCCAAAGCTCTTCACACAGTTCCTCTTATCAACTTTCAGCTTGGCACAGCAGTAAATTTAACATCCAAAATTCAGTTAAGTTCAATTCATGTTTATTTGTATAGTGCTTTTCACGATACACATCGTTGCAGTTCTACATTGCATTTAGGAGTAGTGTATGAAGTGTTTTGCACTAAAACTACCAAAACACTTCATACATGTCTTAAAACTAGAGAAGCTAAGATGGCAATAAATATAAATTCAACCAAAGCAAATTACATTCACATCATGCAGTTACATTGCGTCATGCATTCTCAGAGAATCGAAACCCATGATCTTGGCGTTGCTAGCACCATGCTCTACTCTTTGAGTTAAAAGAATGCAGGCATTTCTATGAGATTTTTGATGTTTTAATGAGATTTTTAAAGGTTTTATCACTTGAAGAGTGATTTATTTTCACGTTTATGAAAATAAAATGAGTTCATTTTTTCCTCACTCTGCTGGCTCACAGATAACACATGCTCGCCCATTGCCTTCACCTGTGCCAATCAGCGCTGTGTGCCCAGAAGCTGGCACTGCGACGGACACAATGACTGTTTTGATGGTAGTGACGAGAGGGAGTGTCCCACCCAGACCCCCGGCACTTGCCAGGCTGACCAGTTCAGCTGCGCCAACCATCACTGCATCCCCCGCACATGGCTCTGTGACACCGACAATGACTGCGGAGACGGATCCGATGAGAACAACTGCGGTGAGACCCAGGGATATTATAGTTAGCTGAAACCATAACCATAAAAAAAAAACATTTTCATTACTTGACATAGAATAAACTTGATCTGAAATCAAATTAAATTGAAAAAATGAAGCTTACTTTATTTCTGCTTGTTGCAAAGGCAACTTTTCTTATTTTCGCTTAGCTTCATAAATTGAAGTACTAATATAACTAAAACTAAATGAACTAAAATGAATTAAAAAATTATATATAAAATATAAAATAAAATAAAATATTAGTATCATTGAAATATATAGGGGTCAAAGATGAAAAAGTGTTTAAGCATAAAAACAATAAGTGTAAATGTCATTCAGTGTAACAATCTTGTCAGGCATATTTACAACAAAAATCAATTTATGACATATGAAAAGACTAATTACTTTCACCCCAAATACTAATTAGTTGTAATTTTACATTTTTTAAATTTGCCACAATCCTAGGTTTTGCCCATTTGTCAGTCAGAATTTTTTACTCATTTAAAACACAATCAAATTTAATATGCTCCCTTATTCTTTTATATATTTCATGTTGTTTGAATTTTTACATAAATATTGTGTTACACTGAATGACAATGTAACATTATTTCAACCAAATTTGGACATTTTATTCTCCAAAAACTTATTTGAAACCTTAAAAGTAGACACTTTACTTGCATTTAATGTGCTTTCTATGGACATAAAATCACTTTTGTATATTTCTTTTGATGCGGACATCTTAATGTCTTTGACCCATAGACATATTTTAAAAAATTATAATAAAAATGACAAAAACACAACAAAACTATTAAATCTTTGAAAACAGAAAATATAAAAATACAATTAAAGTATTATCAAAAACTATAATAGTATATCAGTGATACTAAATTAACACCTTGGGCACTGTTGATCGAAGTGTCTATAAATTCATTGAGAATTTTCAAATATATAAATAATATACAAAATACAATATAGGCAATATAAGTAAAATGGCATTAAACAGACACCTGTGACTGCATGCTTTACATTTATTTAAAATAGTCAGAGGTCTCAAAATGATCTAAAATATTTCTCAACAGAAATTCTGTTCTAACCAAATGATCTGAGCTCTGTGCTGTTCAACTTTATATTCTTGTGAAACATCTGAATGAAACATAACTGAGAATGCCATTAAGTATCATTAATCTTCTGAGCATCGAACTTTTTTTGTGATGTCTCTTTTTCTAGATTCTATTGGCACATGCCACCCTGGTCAGTTCCAGTGTCCGGACCATCGCTGCATTGACCCCAATTACGTGTGTGATGGAGACAGAGATTGTGCAGATGGAGCGGATGAACAGGGCTGTGGTAAGAGTCCATTATATGCAGGACCAAACTCTTTTGTTGCATTTCATCATAACGGTACATATTGTTTATATAAAAATGGTTTATATATTAAAAATGTGGTAATACCATTTAAATTCTTCACAAAGTTTTTCAACATAAAGACAAAAATGTGTCTTTCACAATATAAACGGTATTAAAAAAAATCTCTTATGGAAGTTCAAATCAGATCAAACAGATTTTTTGTTGTTGACTTGTTCTTGATCTGAGTGATTCTTGTTCTTCTGATCATCAGTGTACAACTGCACAGCATATGAGTTTAAGTGTGCAAATGGGCATCAGTGTGTCAACTCCTACTACCAATGTGACGGGGTGTTTGACTGTAACGATCGCTCCGATGAATCTGGTTGTCGTAAGTATAAACAAATAAATCTTCAATTTGTCTTTCAGTTCTGATCATCTTCAATAATACCATGATAATTGTTTAGGAAATTGCATTACATATACAGTATGTAAATGGGTGAATCTCACAAAAACATTTCCAGGTCACTGTTCACCCTAGAATCGAAAGATAAAAATTATAAATGGAGGGAAAAGACTGCATATTTTAAGAAAATAATAATAATAATTATTATTATTATTTTGCATTTTGACATTATTTTGGATGTTTAGTTTTTTATAATTATATATATTTTTAATTTTATAAACATAGTTGTGTAATTCCCATTATTCTCAATGGTGATTCATATAAAATTTACATTGTTATAATTGTTTAAAACTGTATAAAACAAGTACTGTAACAATGATTTAAAAAGAAATTGAAATTAGCATTTTTTATTTACAATAAAGGTGGTACAACAAATACTTCATAAATGCATTATTTTAAAATAAGATTATAATTCTTATTGCATTTATTTACACTACAGTACTAAGAATGTGAAATGTTTTGCATTACAGTAATTAAAATTAGGGCGCAATGTGCTTAATTGTTATGAAAATAATTTTGAAAAAAAAAAATTCTAAAGATCCTACATAAACATAGTTGTGTAATTCCCATTATTCTCAATGGTGATTCATATAAAATTTACATTGTTATAATTGTTTAAAACTGTATAAAACAAGTACTGTAACAATGATTTAAAAAGAAATTGAAATTAGCATTTTTTATTTACAATAAAGGTGGTACAACAAATACTTCATAAATGCATTATTTTAAAATAAGATTATAATTCTTATTGCATTTATTTACACTACAGTACTAAGAATGTGAAATGTTTTGCATTACAGTAATTAAAATTAGGGCTTAATTGTTATGAAAATAATTTTGAAAAAAAAAATTTCTAAAGATCCTACAAAAAAACTTTCATTTTTTTTTTAAAGAAAAAATATTATTTTATATAGTTCAATTTGATCATTATAAAAAAAAACATTATTATTATTTTGATTTTGGGGTGAAACATGACCTAGACATGTTCTTGATTCATCCTCATTTATTATAAACCTCAGGAAACTTGTATTATGATGTATCTTATATTAAGCTAGCATGACCTTCGACCCTTCCAGCCACTAGGCCGCCCGGCATGTGTCACCACGAGAGTGAGTTTCAGTGCCAGTCAGACGGCAGTTGTGTTCCTGTGAACTGGGAATGTGACGGGCACCCAGACTGTGAAGATGGCTCAGACGAACACCACGCGTGCCCACCGCGGACGTGCCCCACCTCGCAGTTCCGCTGTGATAATGGGAACTGTGTTTTCCGTGGCTGGATTTGTGACGGTGATAATGACTGTCGAGATGGCAGCGATGAGCGAGACTGTCCCACGCCGCCATTCCGCTGTCCCAGCTGGCAGTGGCAGTGCCCTGGACACAGTGTGTGTGTTAACCTCAGCAGGGTGTGCGACAACACGCCAGACTGTCCCAACGGCGCCGATGAATCCCCTCTCTGCAGTAAGTCATGCCATATGTTTTACTGAGATTTACAGCAGTACGTAATACATATACACCATTCTGCAAAACGTTTGGGGTCGGTATTATTTTTTTATGATTTTGAAAGAAGTCTCTTTTGCACACCAAGGCTGCATTTATTTGATCAAAAATACAGGAATATTGTGAATTTTTTTACAATTTCAAATAACTGTTTTCTATTTGAATATCTTTTAAAATGTAATTTATTCCTGTGATCAAAGCTGACTTTTCAGCATCATTACTCCAGTCTTCAGTGTCACATGATCCTTCAGAAATCATTCTAATATACTGATTTGCTGCTCAAGAAACATTTCTTATTATTATCAGTGTTAAAAACAGTTGTACTGCTTAATATTTTTGTGGAAACATTTTTTTTATGAATATAACAACTTTTATTTGAAATAGAAATCTTTGGCAACATTATAAGTGTCTTTACTGTTGCTTTTGATCAATTAAATCTATCCTTGCAGAATAAAAGTATTCATTTTTAATGGTATTTGAATGGTGTATAAACTTTATAAATAAAGTATAAGATATTGACTAGTTTTTGTTAAGATTAGAAGTTGATGGTTAGCCTTTAGCTATTAGCTCCCTAATGAAAATCTTGGCTTTGTTCTTAAACCTAATGAGCTACATCTAATCAATATAATTTATAATCTTTTTAAACCTAACTATTTTGTACCGTATCCGTGAAATTCTCTAGCCGTAAAGGCTATCTCTCCCGGGTTTTCTGCAACCATGATGCGCGCGCATCCTGAATGTTTACAAACCTATAATTGGTCTATATGGGTAAACATTCTTAAAGGGATAGTTCACCCAAAAATGAAAACTCTGTCATCATTTACTCACCCTCAAGTTGTTTCAAACCTGTATGAGTTACTTTCTTCTGTTGAACGTAAAAGAAGACATTTTGAAGAATGTGGGTAACCCAACCGTTTATGGTGCCCATTAACTTCTATTTTTATTTTTATTTTTTGTCCATACTATGGAAATCAATGGGGTCCAGCAGCTGTTTGGTTACCCACATTCATGTCACAAACTGTTGTTGGAGCTTATCTTGCGTTAAGGCTGATGATACACGGGGCAACTTTTTGAGCAATTTTGCAGGGCAACTTTTTTTGAGCTATGTTTCTTGGGCACTTTCCCATTGAGAATGGGTAACAAATTTCTATCTGGATACTTTAGATCGGTCGGGGCCCTGTGTCTCACCTGGTTGCCCGTTGATGGCAACAGTAGCCAAAGTTGCCCAGCAACATTGCTCAGAATGTTGCCCCGTGTATCATCAGACTTAAGTCAGAACATTCGTTTGCATTAAAATCTTTAATATTTCTGTTGATATTGAAACCATTAAATGACAATCCATGTGGTCAGTCGGTTGATTTCAATACATGGAATATTTCAGTGTGTCGTCTGTGTTATAAATCCCATGTGTCATCAAATCATGCATGTGTTTAGCTAATCTGGAAATTAACATTGCAATGATCTGTGATTTTCCTTCCATGTTGCTCTCCCCTCTCACAGATGAGCCCTTACCAGGTAGGCTAAATCCCTAATCACCCACAATCCTCTGCATGAAGCACTAATCTATCCCAGTATCTGTCTGGCTGTACTCACTAACCGTCCAGAGTGTCTAAATATGGCAAGATTTTGTGTGTTTAGCATTATAGACACTTAGAGATGTAGTTTGTAGTACTGTTTTTGAAAAAAATTACATGTGTTAGTTAGTGGTCGACCGATATATCGCCAAGGCCGATATATCGGCCGATATTTGGCATTTTTTAAATATCAGCATCGGCCGATAAGTTTTCCTGTTTGGCCGATGCGTTCGAGGCGGGACTTTTATTTTGATGACGAGACAGAATTTTATTTTGACGGCGCTGACAGCGGCATCTCTCTGCGTGACGGTCGGTCCGTGCGAATGGAATGGACAGGTGGAGAGTTCAGCTTCACTGGAGACGCGCGATCGACAAACTTTAAACTCGTGATTTCAAATTATGCTGCGCTTTATGCATTTGCCCACTGCCATATTCATGTCATTTCCACTGTGTGCTGTATGTAAAATGAGTGTTACCTTGGCTTTATTTGAAAAAATATGATTCCCAAATCCCAATGCACACAAACTTTCCAGAATACTGAGTGCCCTGTTGGTTACAGTGTTTACTTCCTTTTTTATTATATTTTTTATTAAATATTTATTTATTTGTGAAAAATACTTTGTCATCTAAAGTATAAGTATGCTTATGTAACATTTACTTTTTAATCCATTTTCAAATGATTTAAAATTTCTTAAACATCAATTAAAATAAATAAAATTATATTGGCTTTATATCAGCCATCGGCCACCCTGCATTCCAAGATATCGGCATCGGCTGTCAAAAAAACAATATCGGTCGACCTCTAGTGTTAGTCCATAGAAATGGTACACAACCACCAAAGTAGCTTAGATTTTAACAGTAAACATTAGGGCTGGGCAATATATTGAATATTCATAATATATTCATAATGATTTTGGAAATTAAGCAACATCATGAATATTATGATGATTTTAATGCCTTTTTTGGGACATTGAGTTTTCTTGAGGACAGTGACATTAGATTGGGTTTGCCAATCCTTTTTTGTTTATTTAAACTTTAGTAGCAAAAACGACATTAGAGTAGGTTAGTTTGACTTATTTTCCAACAGCCAAACCGATTCAATGGCTACGTTTACATAACCCAGACCAAATAATCCGTTTGAAATCGGATTGACGGCTCAATCGGACTGAAAAGCCTTCATGTAAACACCTTAATCGATCCGATTGAGCTCGATCGAAATTTCATTTCGATCGGATTGAAGGGGGTGATTTATTCTGTTTCTAATACGATTGAGAGTGCATGTAAACACTCCCGAAACTGAAAGAACTGCACATGTGCAATGATGCAGAAATAGAGAATGACGCGCGGAACGAGCGGTTCTTCCTGTTGAATAAAGTGTTGTATAAATGCGTGTCCTGTCATTATAAAACTCTCCTTTCACTCGGCAACTGTGAAGTGGAGCAGGACAACCTCTCAAATCATATAAACGCGCACATCAACCCGAGCGCTCATGTAAACACTACGTTCAGATTCATCAATCGGAATGAATTCAGCACGATTGAACCAAAAATTGTGCATGTAAACATAGCCACTGATTAGTTTGCATCATCTGTAATGTTCACAGAACTGTTCATGTGGCATTTTTCTATATTAAAATGCTTTAATATAAATTAATGTAGATGGTGCATGAAAATATGTTAACAATTTTTTTTATATTATTCTTCATTCATTGTTCATTTAGTGAAGAACTGTGGAAAATATGCCTTACTTTTAACTTATTATTTTTACTGTATTTTACATGCATTACGCATTTTGAATTTAATTGGCACAAATGGCTGTTAGGTCACAAAATGGTTTATTTTAATAAAAAATTTAAAGCACTTTTTTGAACATTACATTTCCTTAAAAGACAGTGTCATTCAATTAGTTTTGCAAATCCTTTTTGTTTTGCAACTCTTATTTTAACTTTAGTAACAAAAATTACTTTAGAGTTTGTAATTTTGATTCCTTTTCTAACAGACGAACCGATTCACTGATTCATGTGTCCATGTGGCATTTTTTTGTATATTAAAATATTTTAATATAACTATATGTAGATAAATATTGCTGTTTTTGCAGTGGAAAACAGTGGAAAATATTTCTTGGTCATTTTTAACTATAATTTTACTTTTTGCATCAGTGTTATTGTAGCATCGGTGAGATACTATTATAGTTTTTATTAATAGTGTGAATGATTTTAGTGAAAAACTTCCCTTGGTTATTTTTAACTATAATTTTTACTGTTTTTTACTTTTTGCATCAGTGTAATTGTAGCATCACTGAGATACTATTATAGTTTTTACTAATAGTTTTAATTATTTTATTTTTATAATGTACGTTTTAATTTTAATTTTTAAGTTTTTTTTTTTTCATTTTTATAAGTTTTTTTATACCTCTATGTAGTTTTTATTCATTTTTATTTCAGTTTTAAATTTAGTTATTTTAGTTAAACTAAATGAAAATGAGAAATATTTCCTTGGCAACTAGTGGAAATAAAATATGTTTTTTAAATATTTTATTTATTTAATAAAAAAATTCTTTTTTTTCTTTTTTTATGGTTTTAGTTAAATATAATAACCCTGTCTTGCATCAAACTTTTTAAATGTATTAAAATGGCTCTTTGGTCACAAAAATGGTTCATTTGAATGAAAAGAAAAAAAAACTTTATGCATTTTTATAGTAAATATAGAAATATACAGATTTTTTGTATATTGCTCAGCCCTATAAGCATCCCCTTTAATGGTTGTGCTCAGCATGTTCACAGAATAACTTGTGCTTTTTCTTCACATTGTCATTCATCTGAACTTTTCTGCTTCCTCATAGATCAGGAGAGCTGCTCGGATAACAATGCGGGCTGCACTCACGGCTGCATTCAGGGCCCGTTTGGAGCCCAGTGCACGTGTCCTATGGGCTTCCAGCTGAGTAACGACTCAAAGACGTGCGAGGACATCGATGAATGCCATCCTCCGGGCGTCTGTAGTCAGCACTGCTTCAACGAGAGAGGCTCCTTCCGCTGCCATTGTCAGGATGGATACACTCTAGAGGCAGACGGACGCACCTGCAAGGCCTCAGGTTTGTGTGTCTCCTCTGAGCTTTGTGATCTCTGACAGTGCTAAGACAGATCTTAGTGGAGTGGAGCCACGGTCGGACTCCGGAGGCCAACTGGACCTGCTTAGCGGGGTCTAGTGTAGCCTCTCGGATTACCACAGATAAGACAAATAACATAATGTCAGTCACAAACTTTCTTATGGGGGTAATTAGGTGGTAATCACCAAACAAAGGGTTGTTTATGAGCTCTGCCACTGACAAGAGCCCATTCCGTCGAGATAAGCTGTTGAAAAATGCTGTCATCCGATATACCTCATCTTCTTTCTGAATGTTGCTTTTCAACGGGACTCTTTTTTAACCTTCTATTTGGCCATGTCAGATAGGTCTTGCATAGTTTTATAACTGAGAGCTGATGCGTATTTGGATTCATTTCTAGTCCTGTCAGGGTTATTTGATATGTTTTGAGATAACGGTGTACTTTAAATTATAATCACATATTGCGATCCAAATATGAAGCACAAAACACTGACTGCCAGTCAAAAGTTGGACACACTTGACTGAATTATGTTTCTCATCATTGTGAAAGCCTTTTGATTTAAAGGATTATGCTTGAATGATTGGAATTGGAGTTTTGTATGCAAATAGAAATTGTGCATTCTTATGAATTTCATTGCAAAACAAAAATTGTATTCATTTTTTTAGTTTGAAAAATAATTTGTTTAATTTTTTATTAGATTGAATGAATTTGATTGGACAGTGAATGAAAAGCATCAAGTGTGTTGTTTAACATTTTGGTCACTTCATAATTCTCATACTTTCATTTGTGTTATTTCTTAGTATCGAAGACTTTATTTATTTATTTATTTTGATTATTAACGCTTACATTTTTAAAATGTTATTTGAAATATTTTATTATTTAAATTATTTAGATTTTTTATGTGTTATGTAACTGACAGAAAGATAATGAAATCATTTTTCTTAAATATATACATGTATGTGTTTATATATACATAATAAATATACACAGTATACACATATATTATGTAAACAATAACTTTTATTTTGGATGCGATTAATCGTTTGACAGCTCTAATATACGTGTGTATATATATATACAAATTTAATATTTTAAATATTTATTATTCATCATGGGAATAAATTACACTTAAAAATATATTAAAATAGCTTAAAGCTTAAATGTAAAAAGTTATTTTAAATTATAATAATATTTTACATCATTCTGTTCTCTATTTCTTTCTCAATCTGACAGGATCTCGAGAGGCCTTGCTCTTAGTGGCCAGTCGGAATCAGATTGTATCAGACGACATCCTCGCACAGCCAAACATTATTCAGTCTCTAGTGCGCGATGGCCGCAACATCGTGGCCGTAGATTTCGACTCGGTTACGGAACGTATTTACTGGTCTGACACCACCCAGGACAGAATATGGAGCGCTCACAAAAATGGGACTGATCGCACCGTGGTGAGTGACACGAACACCACTCCAGCACCCTCACAGTCAACATGAGCAACATTTAACCCTAAAAATATCCTTCCTCTTCCCGGCAGATCTTTGACAGTGGAGTGACTGTCACAGAGAGCCTCGCCGTAGACTGGGTTGGCAGAAACCTATACTGGACGGACTATATTTTGGAGACCATAGAAGTGGCAAAACTGGATGGGTCTCACAGAACGGTGCTGATTAGTGAAAACGTGACCAATCCAAGAGGTCTGGTAGTGGACCCTAGAAACAAGTAAGACCAGTGACCAAATAACAAGTATATAAAAATTCATTTCAATGACCAGTGGCTGAAAACAAAATCCCTTTTTTATGTACTTCAGCACACACCTGATGTTTTGGACGGACTGGGGCAGAAATCCTCGTATCGAGAGAGCCAGCATGGATGGGAAATTAAGGACCACGATCATCAGCAACAAACTTTATTGGCCCAATGGCTTAACTATTGACTACCCCAACAACCTGCTTTACTTTGCTGACGCTTACCTAGACTTTATCGACTACTGTGATTATGATGGAAAGAACCGAAAACAAGTGTTGGCCAGTGATTTGGTGAGACCTTTTGTTTTATGTACTCATTTATGTTTATGAATATGACAAGGGTGATACTGTAGCATTGCAGACTGTAAAATGATGTTCTTCCTCAGGATTTTTGTCTTGTTTTCCAGTATAAACTTTCTTAAATCAAGAAGCATTTACTTAAAAATGCTAGAAAATAAGATTAGAAAGAAATCTTGTTTTCTGAAAAATGTATCAAAATTAAGTTGAGTTTTTGCTGAAAACAAGACAAAATATCTGCCAGCGGAGTAAGAAAATTTGACTTATTTCCCATTAAATTATGTTTTTATTTTTCTTGTTTTAATCATAAACCCACTTCATTTTGATACATTTTCAGACTTCTTATCTTGTCATTTTCATCAGAAGTTGATTTAAGAATGTTTAGATATTTGTAGTTGATAACAAGACAACAATACCAGGGAAGAAGTGTAGTGTAAGCAAATATGAATATTAAAAACGGAATATTTGGGATTTGAACCCAGCAATGATTTACAGTGTTTGTTGAGACTGGTTGTTTGAATATTAAGCTCAATATGTAGTTGCAAGTATGTGAACGCAGATGCATAAGGCATTTAATGGAGTGCGTACGATGCATTTTTAATTTCTGGAAAGAACTTGGGGACTTTTAAATAATGTGAAAACACAACTGGAACCGCCTTTCTTAATTACTTATTGGTCTACATTAAAATCTTCTCAACTTTTGGTCACATGATAGAGCATCACTTTTGCAAACCCTTGCATTTTTGTCTCTGTTTAAATGTATTTACAGTGTTTGCTAATGCAAAATAAACTTGAGTGCTTGTTTACCATGTGAATAAAACACCTCTTGTTTCTCAATGAAAAGGTACTGCAACATCCCCACGCAATTACCATTTTTGAGGATTTTGTCTATTGGACCGACAGATACGTCAACCGTGTGATCCGGGCCAACAAGTGGCACGGACAGAACCAGACGGTGATGCTGTATAATCTGCCCCAGCCCATGGGTCTGGTGGCACTTCATCCAGCCAGACAGCCTGCAGGTACAACGCTGTTCACAAACCTGAAATAAAGCCAGATAAACTAGCTGCTACCTGGAGAGTACACTTATTTTGATGTGTTGACTAACATAGTAAAACACATGTAAAGAACATTATCAAAATATATTGCTTGTGTTCATAATGATTACAATATAAGCATAATATTTTACCTTTTTGTATGTCGATCTAAGAATAAAATCCTTTAGAATAACATGCACCAGTGAACTGTACAGCATAAAACCATAAACATAAAAATTAAACATAGTCCTTCGTGTTGACTTCAAAGCGTCGATGTGTTCTTCCTGCAGGTTATAACCCCTGTGACCCCCGTTCGAGCCCCTGCACTCATATCTGCCTCCTGTCAGCGATCGGCCCCAGGTTCTACTCCTGTGCCTGTCCGTCTGGATGGACTCTCGCTGCTGACCAGTTCACATGTGCTAGAGGTACGAGATACATCGACGATAGGGTTTTTTCAGTACGTCATAAATAGAACAAGGCATCAGTTTACTGGCGGGGATTTGTCGTGTCGCGTCATGCCGCGCTGTATCCGGTGTAGACAGCATCACTGACTATAATGGGCTCTATAGTATTTTGTCGTGTCGCATCCAAGCGGCAACCTTCCGGTCTCTCTCGTGAAACCAACACGGAAGTGACTAAAACTGCAATTCATCAACTGGCCGCTAGAGGCCAGTTGATGGCCTCCAATAGTGAGTCAGTCCCATAGACTCCCCATGTTAAAATGCCCAACTTTACAGCAGAAAAAAACATGTTTACAGCCTGGTTCAAAAAATGATTTTGGTTTATATAGCTAATTTTGCCCTTCATGACAACTGTGAGGGGGGCGAATTTTTTTATAAGTCATCTGTTTAAATTATATTAAGCCTTAAAGTTCTGCATAATTAAGGGCGTGGCCACTTGAGTGACAGGTGGATTGCCGCTGCTGTCCCCACCGTTGAGCTAGGTGGGCGTGGTTTCAGCAACCAGCTCCCGCCTCTTTGCCCATTTTCGATCATCCGGGAGTGACGCGCTGCCAAGATGGCGATGGCCCACTCCGCCACCTTTGAGCTTCAAAAACGCTCTTCAGAAACCTACGGGTGACGTCATGGACACTACGTCCATGTTTTTATACAGTCTATGGTCGCATCGCATACAGTGTAGACACGGCCAAAGCTGACTCCATATTTATTTTGAAGCAAAATGGGCCTGTGAGAGTCTGTTCGTAGGCCTGCTGTCATGTAGTTCATTAGGTCATTTTTACTTTTCGCAGCCTGTGATATCTGACGTGCTTTGTTCAAAGGAAATCTGCAGAAAGGGCAAAGGGCTGTCATTAAGCTGATTAAAATTCCTAAAAAGAAGAAATAATATACCAGTAATACACAAATGAGACAATTGTTTCATACAGTTAGAATACATAGCTATAAAAAGAGAAATCATAGCTCTAGTAATTTGTTTTGAATTAATTTAATGAGAAATGCTTGAATGATTTTGAGGTCTCTGATTTTTGATGTCAGTCTTTGGTTATAGTTAATAGCTATTCGCTTCAAAGTTGACTCCATATTTAATTTGACACAAAATGGGCCTGTAAGAGTCTTTTTAATGTGTCGTATTCCTGGTGTCATGTAGATCATACTTTTCACAGCCTGTGATATCTGAAGTGTTTTGTCCAATGGGAATATATAGAAAGACTTCATGTTAACTAAGTTAACTAAAAAGAAGAAATAATATACTAAAAAAATAGACACAAATGAGACAATTGCTGGCATTGAGACTTTAAAGAAATCTCATTTGTGTGTAAATATAGTTTCCATTGTGTGTAAATATAGCTTCTACTCTACCTCTGCTTTAAGTTTTTTGTGCCGCTCCACGTGTAATGTAACAATAACTTTTTAAAATGACAAGTTTTAAATATAATGTATTGCATGAGGATATAAATCGATAGACCCTTGGTATATAGGTCATTAGGTTTTTAATAAGCAGACTAATAAATTAAAGTACTCGGTACAGCAGACTCACAAATTTAATACTGATGCAATGTGGATGATGAAACATGTTTCAAAATAGACAAATAATGCAACAGAATATTAATAGTCATATGATATTTGACTGCCTGTTTGGTAATCAAATCTATTTGCAGTTTCACCTATAAATTATCAGTACAAAGGACAATAGATTTTAGCCATCTGACAAGTAAAAATAGATATCTACTCTGCAATTTCACAGTTCACAAATACACAAAATAAATTAAAAGTTATTGTGACTATTTTCTATCATCATAGTTTTAGTCGGCTGAGGAATATTCACATAAATACTGTACATAAATATATTATTTGATATGATTAAACATGACTGCAGCTATAAACACAAATATATGTTCTTTGTAATAACATTAGCATCAGTCCAGCTCCCACAGGAAAAAAAACACACACAAAATAGACTTCTAAATAAATAAATAAGATAAAAGACATTGGGGAGATCTGTCAACCATGACCATGTGCGTATTAAAAAAGATTAAATATCTAAAATTCATTTTTTCTTGTTTCCCTGTTTTTCCCAGTTTCCCTGGCTATAGTGAATGTGTTTGAAATCTCCTTCTGATTCATAATGAAATCATAATAAAAAAAATTCCAATCATTGTTACATTAATTGAATTTATTATTTTATTATTATATTGTTAAATAAATCTAAAAAATGTTCTTCAAAATTTTCAAATGGTTTTGGCTCTATCTTCTGAATATGGTGACCAATCTTCCATTTGTATCAAACATAACTATGCTGCCCTCTTTTGGTCCTACTGGATCATACCTTTAAGTCAAAAGTCGCTTTGAAAGAAAACAAGGTAGTCTGAACTACTCCAAACTATTCCCAAAAAATGTTTGCAGCTTAAGAGTGCCTATAAAGAATCTATTATGCATTTTTAATAGTAACTGTGAAATGTCACAATACCATCTGCTCCACAGAAAAGCAGAGCGATTCATTCTCGGCAACAAAAGTGTGCGTCCAGACACACTAATCTGACAGACCATCACCTCCCGAACGCTTTTGTTTGTATAATTTGCATTCACCATAGACGAAAAGAGCCTCCTGTGTTACTAAACTAATCCTCAATCCTTTGTTGCTAGTGGAGATGATCTTTTGACCTCCGTAATGCAGTGATACTGGAAGCCGTCAGCCCTGCGGTCTGGGGCGAGCATCATCCTCACCTGTGTTCAGATTTCCCTAACAGCTGCTTGGCGTTGTGTATCTTTTTGATGCCACCAGGAGTGTTCTAGTCACCTAGGAGGATGGACACCGCGGATGCTCACTAATCCTGCTCTATACTTGTTTGCTAGTGATAGCGTTTAGTGAAACCCAAGTGTTTAGTGATATATATAGATAAAAAACTGAACTTGTAAGCTTCATTTAAATGCCATGAAGCACAAGAAGAGCGCTGCTTCGTGTGAAGGGTGCCAGAACTTATTATGCAAATATAAATTAAAAATGGTATTTATTCAAAAATTGAGTGAGATACTCCTCTTTTATAAAGAACATGATTTTGGTTGCTGCATAAGTGGAAATTTGATGTTTCTCTCTTCTGACCATCGTAATCAGTCTCTTGATAATATATATATTTTTTCCAATTTTAGAAAGTCATAGAAACACTATCCTGTTTTTTTCTTCTTCTTCTTCTTTCTTTCTTTGCTATTGAAGTAAATATGAATGCAAAAATTGCATTACAAAAATGTTTCAATGAAAGGCAGACTTTTTTCCCATAAGTATTTTGGCACAATTTTGTATTACTGAATACAAAATAAATAAATAAATATATATATAAATAAATAAATAAAAAGCAAATAAAAATTTTATTTCTTTTTATTTTAGTTTTTGCAAACAAAGTCAGTGTGGTATATCCAGTATAACCACTTCTTTGGACCCTCATGACTGTGTTTCAAGGTCAAGGTAATTTAATAATGTCTTTAATAATGTCACATTTTATGAAAATACATGCTTTGTTTAGGTCAAATGGAGTGACCCTAAGAAAATGTAGTAGCATTTTATTTTACAGTCCTCGGTAACACTTTATTTTAAGGTGTCTGTATTACACGTTACATGTATTTTCTAATATAATAACAATTAATTATGCATAATTACATGCAAGTAACCCTAAGCCAAACCCAAATTCTAACCCTAACTATATAATAAGTACATGTAGTTAATTAATATTACTCAGTACTTAAATGCATAGTTACACTGTAACAAAGACACCTTAAAATAAAGTGTAACCCAGTCCTCTCCTGCATGTACATACTATGTATTTGTTGTAGTAATTACAATAACTGGCACTAACTTATTATAACTAGGTGTCACTGACACTCCGGTCGTGTCGTTGTTTTCATGTGAGCGTGCGGCTTCGAGAGTGCTCGAGCCGTGCGCTCTCGTCTGCGTGCCCTGTTTCATGTTGGAGCGTGGTGTTCAGATCCCGGCACTCATGTCTTGTTGAGTTTTGGTTTCGTGTCGGGGTCCGGACACTCGCACTCCATGTTCTGTCTTGTTGTGGGAGCATGCGGTCTCGAGTTCGCTCGGGCCATGTGCTCTTCTGTCTGCGTGTGTTGTGTCTTGTGTAGCACGCGGTTCGTGTTCGGCTGCATGCTGTCTT